>NC_091294.1:38752385-38754885 GCF_038502225.1 Cherax quadricarinatus | reverse complement strand
GGATGTTCCAGAGATGGGACACAGAAACAAGGGGTCACAATTAGAAGCTGAAGACTCGGACGAGTCACAGGGACGTTAGGAAGTATTTCTTCAATCAGAGAGTCGTCAGGAAGTGGAATAGCCTAGCAAGTGACGTAGTGGAGGCAGGAACCATACATAGCTTTAAGACGAGGTATGACAAAGCTCATGAAGCGCGAGAGAGAGAAAGAGAGAGAGGACCTAGTAGCGATCAGTGAAGAGGCGGGGCCAGGAGCTATTTCTCGACCCCTGCAACCACAAATAGGTGAGTATACACACACACACACGGAAGGGTTAGACTCAGAAGTGTCCCTGTTTGCAGATGATGTGAAGTTAATGAGGAGAATTAAATCTGATGAGGACCAGGCAGGACTTCAAAGAGACCTGGACAGACTGGACACCTGGTCCAGCATATGGCTTCTCGAATTTAATCCTGCCAAATGCAAAGTCATGAAGATAGGGGAAGGGCACAGAAGACCACAGACAGAGTATAGGCTAGGTGGCCAAAGACTGCAAACCTCACTCAAGGAGAAAGATCTTGGGGTGAGTATAACACCGAGCATGTCTCCGGAAGCACACATCAATCAGATAACTGCTGCAGCATATGGGCGCCTGGCAAACCTGAGAACAGCATTCCGATACCTTAGTAAGGAATCATTCAAGACACTGTACACCGTGTATGTCAGGCCCATACTGGAGTATGCAGCACCTGTTTGGAACCCGCACTTGATAAAGCACGTCAAGAAACTAGAGAAAGTACAAAGGTTTGCGACAAGGTTAGTTCCAGAGCTAAGGGGAATGTCCTATGAAGAAAGATTAAGGGAAATCGGCCTGACGACACTGGAGGACAGGAGGGTCAGGGGAGACATGATAACGACATATAAAATACTGCGTGGAATAGACAAGGTGGACAAAGACAGGATGTTCCAGGGAGGGGACACAGAAACAAGAGGCCACAATTGGAAGTTGAAGACACAAATGAGTCAGAGAGATAGTAGGAAGTATTTCTTCAGTCATAGAGTTGTAAGGCAGTGGAATAGCCTAGAAAATGACGTAGTGGAGGCAGGAACCATACACAGTTTTAAGACGAGGTTTGATAAAGCTCATGGAGCGGGGAGAGAGAGGGCCTAGTAGCAACCGGTGAAGAGGCGGAGCCAGGAGCTAGGACTCGACCCCTGCAACCACAAATAGGTGAGTACAAATAGGTGAGTACACACACACACACCAAAGTTATTTAAAGAATAAACAGAACTAAATTATCTTCTCTGGGATATGTTTGGGATTTTATTGGAATAAGGTAAGCTGGTGGACCGTATGTCTGTGTCACTAACAAGCTCTGTTAGTGACACAGGCATACAGTCTAAAGCTAAGGCCTCTTAACTAGCGAACAGTTCACTTTTCATCAGCAAATTCATGCACATTACATCACGTCTGTTACTGTCTGCTGCTTCAGTCACTGCAGGTACTAAACACACCACGTAAAAACAAGTCAGTGAAACTGCGTTTTTTTCTGAAAATACCGCAGTACCCCTGAAAGACCCAGGAATTCCATTTAACCCGTCATTCAGATGCCCGGGTAGCCTTGCCCACCAGTCTTTTACACACGCCTTCAGTAACCCAAAATTTCACAATGGCGTTACTGAGACAACTTGGAAGCAAGTACTCTTGTGGTAATGGAACTCTGACCTCCCAGAGTGTCCTGTACACACACTGCCAAGCACCTTCACATGTTATAAATATACGAATATGTTATAAAGATACGAAACAATTGCATCACCTATAATGTATAATTTCAATAAAGATAATAACACACCAGTAACGATGAAAAAGAGATTTAGAAAATTATGCACAGCTGCCTGCGAGGAGGAGTCAGTATGTATTGTTAGTTTCTATACTTCGAAGTGTTGCTTACGTGCGTCAGGTCTTGCAGAAGGTTTACTGCGGCCCTCCTCATTAAGGTGCATTTTTCACACACACACTTTACCTCCTCCAAACAGCGCCACCCTCGCTAATTGAACAAACGCCGCGAAATAACAGCAGACTGTTTACATTCGATGTTCTGACGCAAGTGTAGTAGGTTGAGAGGCAGCCCTGGTCTTCTCTCCGTACTCGTATATAGTATATTATATATACACAGTCTTGTGTTTGGGACTCAAAGTTCAGGGCTTAGCAAGGCTCCCTGAGCCACAGGTATGTGGCTCTGCGTTGTTCATCCAGTTGTTCACTATGATTAAATAGTGTGGAAATTTATTAATAATTGTTAAATTAATTAAAAAACAGTGAAAATTATTTTAAGGTTCGATATTACATGAATTATCTGAAGTTTACTCTTTGGCTGCTCCTCTTATAAGACTCGCCTTCAATAATGACTACACCGCTGAAATTGGTAAATCACATCAACCATGACTTTTTCTTTTCACATTAACACTAACTTTCTTCAATTCTTTTTCCTTAATTAAAGAATCAGGAATAACGAAGAGAG
>NC_091294.1:38744885-38747385 GCF_038502225.1 Cherax quadricarinatus | reverse complement strand
CAATGTACCTTCATAAACAATTATACACATATAACCCACACAGGTGAGACAAACTTATCAAGACGTTACGGTCCGACCTGGGCTGCCAGGTGTCACTACACATTAGCTGGTACTAACTCTGTCTCCAGAGTTTTCGTGTGACCTAAGCTGCTCTTCGTCTCTATATATCGTATTTCTCTCTCATACTTGTGTATCTGCCGAAGAGGACCTTAGCTGGATGTCGAAATATACAAGCTTTGGTTCTTGTTTCTATCTCCACGAGTCTGGTTGTTTGGTTAACTGGATTTTAACTTTCTCGATTACACAAAGGAGAGTTCAGGCTGCCTGTAAACTGGTCACCACCAATCAACAATATTTTAGTCGCTAATATAGAGAAGAGAGTAAACTACATGTGTTTACATGCTTAAATATAAACTCGTTCAAGTATACAGGCAACTATTCCTCTCAGTGTATACACATTTAGGTTGGTACACTCATATAATATACACAAATTGTGCTCCACGTGGGTCTTGACCCTATATAGATGCAAAATAACCACAGGGGGGAGGGGGGGTGAATGATATCTCTATTCCTTTCGTGTTGCAATCAGCATATCATCAGGAGCTTGCACTGCTGCAGTAAATGCAACGATATGAAGCGGGAGGACTCGTGCAGGCTCAAGTTCCCGGCCCGCTGGATATAAGGCAATGTCTCCACTGTTCGACAAATGTGTCGAGAAGTATGTAGTCTTTGTGTTTCATGTGTTTTAAATTTTGTGTGGTGGTGTTTTGATCGTCAGAAAACGGAAGTATCTCTGGAGATAGTAAACAGAGGTATCTCCGGAGACGGTAAACGGAAGTATCTCTGGAGATAATAAACAGAAGTATCTCTAGAGACATTAAACAGAAGTATCTCTGGAGACATTAAACAGAAGTATCTTGGAGACATTAAACAGAAGTATCTCTGGAGACATTAAACAGAAGTATCTCTGGAGACATTAAACAGAAGTATCTCTGGAGACATTAAACAGACGTATCTCTGGAGACATTAAACAGAAGTATCTCTGGAGACATTAAACAGAAACATCTTGGAGACAGTAAACAGAAATAAGTCTGGAGACAGTTGTCGTCAGGTAGATCAGTCAGAGACTGCAACCTCTGGTTCATCGAGGCATCATTACAGTGGGTTAATTAAGCAACCCCAAGATTACCGTAGCAATATTTTCCATTCCATTAGACATATAAAATATCAACATTCCGAGTTTAAAAAAAAAAAAAATTCGTAATATGCAGAGATAAAAATATCTACGTTTTAGCTCTCCTGTCAGTTTATTTTCACAAAAGAAGACAGAAAGTTACACCTGGGAGTGAACGAGACATTTTTGCATACTTAGGTGAGTTTATTTTGCTGCTACCCAGAGTGGTTTACCGTAGAGTGCCAAGTGTCGGTCATAAAGGAGAGATGTGATGAGGATATTACTTCTGAATGTCTGAGAGAACTTCTTAAATTTGGACCATAAATTGCTGTGCCAGTATTGAGATGTGAGGTTGAAACATCCATCAGACATGAGTGAGCGTTGAGCTGGCATGAGTGAGCATTAAACCACGCTAGATAAAAGTGGAAGAGAGCCGCGGTTAAATTAGAAGTAACTTCTCTGCTGGGAATCATGAAACTCCTTCGCTAGGACTAAAATTAAGGAGTTTGGCAGCGTAGTATCTCCCTCTGTAAGTCAACAGGGACTCGAAAGTAACTCCTGAAACAACACATCTCAGTAGACATGAGTAAATGATAAGATTACAGCAGAGATCTCTGTTTTTACTAAACAATGAGGGGGGGGGCAGCATTATCATAAAAACCAAAAGAAAATTAACACACGTTGCATTAACGTCCCCTCATGCGCAACTTAATGCGGATTTAAGAAGTACCAAAAATAGCTGGTTGACGCACACAGGCTCAAAGCATATAAACAAAGGAGAAAAAAAAAACATGTACACAAAATAAAAACAAAATCTCGCAAAATTCACCAGTGTGAGTGACTCTGCGGACTTTGTTCCAAGTCTCCACTGCAGTGGACGCTACACTGCAGTGGACGCTACACTGCGTCCTGTATACATTATACAAAGTGTCAACACAGTGTTGAGGTCAGCAATACATCACGACAGCAACACAACTTGATGCATGTGCCAACCTGAGCTACTCTAAGACTCTTGTTGTTTGTCTAGTTAAGAGTGATTTATCCGGCTCAGTCAAGGAGCTCCAGTGTTCCGCTTGATGCATGTATATCATCTTTCTAACATACATTATGCTGGAGGTTTTATTAATTCATGATTCACATTATATTATTAGGAAAAAATACACATGAGGATCCCAGAAGCGGATCGAAATATACAGACTAATTAATCTCCTGATTTTCTGTCTCATTGTGGGTTATTATTGAGCACACACACACACACACACACACACACACACACACACACACACACACACACACACACACACACATATACACACACATACAAAG
>NC_091294.1:38707385-38737385 GCF_038502225.1 Cherax quadricarinatus | reverse complement strand
CACCACAATTACTGAGACACTGACCCCAAATTTAGAAAGATAAGTAACAGCGCCTCAGAAGGCGTGTTGAAAGCTGCGTCTTATATGATGACAATCAATATCATTACATGATGACAGTCATTATCATTTAAAATAATTTTCATGTGAATATTATACAAATATTACCAATTGTCAATAAACAAATAAATTCGAAATATTTTCGGAAATATAAAATTCTATAAACAAATAGGCAAAGAATGAAAACTGAGAATTTAACCTATTAATCAATAGAATAATACTGACTTCTTACAGACGTGTAGAATTTAGTAGATTGTGCAAGGATAAAACTCGCCAGTTGAAGGTCTCGGTCAGATGACCAAAAGCTCCAACTGTGGGTCATCACATGACTTACACCCGCGTGGGTCATCACATGACTTACACCCGCGTCAGGAAACACTTGTCCTGTTTCCTGACAAACATTTTAACTCCTGAAACACGCAAACAGTTGGCCGGTTAAAAATACCAGACAGTGTAACACTGAAAGCAAAATACTGAGTAAAAAAAAAAGAAAAAGCTTCCTTGTAATTATGGAGGAGTGATGAGGCTACAGCCCAGCACACAAGAGCTTGTAAAAACTCATCCGGTAAATTGTTCAATAATCTGCGCTAGGAAAGACGCCTCACTTTTCTACCTGGTAAAAATAAAAAAAAAATTGCATAAATTGGGATATCGTCAAGTTATGGAAACCCGGAGACCGAGAAAATTGTGGTTGATATGAAGGGAGAGATCGGGAAGGTTGATGGTAATACCTTGTAGACTACACAGAGACTATCGCTGCAGAGAACTATTAGTTACCGTGTCGATGGAAACTGTCTGCTGTCTGGAATGGTTGAGGCAAGAATGATAAAGTAGACGGCTGTCTCTCTGTCTTTCACTCCTTCCTGCCACCACAAGTTCAAACAGGATGGAGAATATATATATATATATATATATATATATATATATATATATATATATATATATATATATATATATATATATATATATATATATATATAGGGAGGTACCACCTCTAGAACTGTTATGGGGTCCCTCATCCTCAGAGAAAAGAATAAACTTGCTTCAGGGAAAACTCAATATTCTCCCTGAAGCTGTTTGAGAATTTTCTCCTACCACCCCCTATATTATATATATATATATATATATATATATATATATATATATATATATATATATATATATATATATATATATATATATACATATATATATATATATATATATATATATATATATATATATATATATATATATATATATATATATATATATATATATATATATATATATATATATATATATATATATATATATATATATATATTATTTAAAGACAAAATACATTGACAGAACATTCACAAAACTACGATACAAAGTAAAACAACATAGGTAACTCAGAGCTACATCTCGAATACTTCGTCCAGAACAATCACTGAAAAAAATGGCGAAATTCCAAGCGCTTTCGTGACTTCTCACGTTATCAAGGAACAATAAAAATAACAAATGTACATCCCAATTCTTCTTCAAAATTTTTTATTTTATTATTAAAGATTCGCCGGTATTCTCCCGGCCCGGGCCCTTTCCAAGTGGTGGCCCGGCCTTGGCTCCCTCTTTAGGGAGTGTCTAAGACCTAAGTCTCCCATGGGAGGAGGCACAAGTACCTCCTCATCTTCGGGACCAACTGTCCCCAGGCCTAGCCACAAGCTAGGCCTCTCTGGTCTGCCATCCCCGCCCCAAGGGGGCAAATGGGAATGACAGTCTTGTGAGCTACAAGCTCTGGCTCAGGCACCTACCCTACCCTAGAAGGGCTGGGCATGGCACCTACCCTACCCTAGAAGGGCTGGGCATGGTGTCGATCTTTTTCAAAAGTTGAACTGGTTTACCACTAACAATTCTACAAGGAAGACTATTCCACTGTTCCAGAACTATGAAAAAAAAAATCCCTTTGAAAACATTCATGTTAGATGTCACAGTTTTTTTTTGTCACCGATTAATTTCCCAATATCATAGTGCACATAATAAGGCTTCCCTACATGAGGATGTTAAATCTGTCTTAATATTTCCGAGGCGTGAACGGCATCACGTCTCAGCCTTTATTATCATCCGTGTGAGGACGTTGGGGTCTTTTATCTACTCTAACAAGGACGGTAATATACATTGATTATATTATTTTGGATATTTTTAAGTAATCATTTAGGACAATTCAAAAGGTCTTTTATCGTTATTTCTCTCCATGAGTTTCCAATTAGGTATTATATTTGTATTTTGTAATATCGTCTGTTACTTAGCCTTTGATAAACGTCGATCTTCCTTCACTGTAACCAATATTTCAACACTGTAACCAGCGCTGAAACACTGTAACCAGCGCTGCAACACTGTAACCAGCGCTGAAACACTGTAACCAGCGCTGCAACACTGTAACCAGCGCTGCAACACTGTAACCAGCGCTGCAACACTGTAACCAGCGCTGCAACACTGTAACCAACGCTGCAACACTGTAACCAACGCTGCAACACTGTAACCAATGCTGCAACACTGTAACCAATGCTGCAACACTGTAACCAATGCTGCAACACTGTAACCAGCGCTGCAACACTGTAACCAATGCTGCAACACTGTAACCAATGCTGCAACAATGTTTAGACATATCTGCATATTTTGACCTATGCCATTACTATGGCATATGACAAGGTCTCTTCACCACGAAGAGGCATCACCTGACTTCCACTGACCTGGCCACTGATGAACATCACCTGACCTTGACTGACATGACCTCGATGAGTCTGACAGTCATTGTTCTCACCTCCCGCAACAAGTCTTGTTACTTAACCTTATGCAGATATGATTATTATTCTGGGCGCATATTGTCTTGTTGAAATTAGATTGTGTTGCAGATGAAATAAAGTTTGCAACTGATGCAATTAAACTTAATTCAGCAATACATCACGTTATTTTGTAGTCACAATCACGTACATGAGACAACACTGTTGCCAGGTCAAACATCACGTTATTTTGTAGTCACAATCACGTACATGACACAACACTGTTGCCAGGTCAAACATCACGTTATTTTGTAGTCACAATCACGTACATGACACAACACTGTTGCCAGGTCAAACATCACGTTATTTTGTAGTCACAATCACGTACATGACACAACACTGTTGCCAGGTCAAACATCACGTTATTTTGTAGTCACAATCACGTACATGACACAACACTGTTGCCAAGTCAAACATCACGTTATTTTGTAGTCACAATCACGTACATGACACAACACTGTTGCCAAGTCAAACATCACGTTATTTTGTAGTCACAATCACGTACATGACACAACACTGTTGCCAGGTAAAACATCACGTTTTTTTGTAGTCACAATCACGTACATGACACAACACTGTTGCCAGGTCAAACATCACGTTATTTTGTAGTCACAATCACGTACATGACACAACACTGTTGCCAAGTCAAACATCACGTTATTTTGTAGTCACAATCACGTACATGACACAACACTGTTGCCAGGTCAAACATCACGTTATTTTGTAGTCACAATCACGTACATGACACAACACTGTTCCCAGGTCAAACATCACGTTATTTTGTAGTCACAATCACGTACATGACACAACACTGTTGCCAAGTCAAACATCACGTTATTTTGTAGTCACAATCACGTACATGACACAACACTGTTGCCAGGTCAAACATCACGTTATTTTGTAGTCACAATCACGTACATGACACAACACTGTTGCCAGGTCAAACATCACGTTTTTTTGTAGTCACAATCACGTACATGACACAACACTGTTGCCAGGTCAAACATCACGTTATTTTGTAGTCACAATCACGTACATGACACAACACTGTTGCCAAGTCAAACATCACGTTATTTTGTAGTCACAATCACGTACATGACACAACACTGTTGCCAGGTCAAACATCACGTTTTTTTGTAGTCACAATCACGTACATGACACAACACTGTTGCCAGGTCAAACATCACGTTATTTTGTAGTCACAATCACGTACATGACACAACACTGTTGCCAAGTCAAACTTCACATTATTTTGTAGTCACAATCACGTACATGACACAACACTGTTGCCAGGTCAAACATCACGTTATTTTGTAGTCACAATCACGTACATGACACAACACTGTTGCCAGGTCAAACATCACGTTATTTTGTAGTCACAATCACGTACATGACACAACACTGTTGCCAGGTCAAACATCACGTTATTTTGTAGTCACAATCACGTACATGACACAACACTGTTGCCAGGTCAAACATCACGTTATTTTGTAGTCACAATCACGTACATGACACAACACTGTTGCCAAGTCAAACATCACGTTATTTTGTAGTCACAATCACGTACATGACACAACACTGTTGCCAGGTCAAACATCACGTTATTTTGTAGTCACAATCACGTACATGACACAACACTGTTGCCAGGTCAAACATCACGTTATTTTGTAGTCACAATCACGTACATGCCAAGTCAAACTTCACAACACTGTTGCCAGGTCAAACATCACCTTATTTTGTAGTCACAATCACGTACATGACACAACACTGTTGCCAGGTCAAACATCACGTTATTTTGTAGTCACAATCACGTACATGACACAACACTGTTGCCAGGTCAAACATCACGTTATTTTGTAGTCACAATCACGTACATGACACAACACTGTTGCCAGGTCAAACATCACGTTATTTTGTAGTCACAATCACGTACATGACACAACACTGTTGCCAGGTCAAACATCACGTTATTTTGTAGTCACAATCACGTACATGACACAACACTGTTGCCAGGTCAAACATCACGTTATTTTGTAGTCACAATCACGTACATGACACAACACTGTTGCCAGGTCAAACATCACGTTATTTTGTAGTCACAATCACGTACATGACACAACACTGTTGCCAGGTCAAACATCACGTTATTTTGTAGTCACAATCACGTACATGACACAACACTGTTGCTAGGTCAAACATCACGTTATTTTGTAGTCACAATCACGTACATGACACAACACTGTTGCCAGGTCAAACATCACGTTATTTTGTAGTCACAATCACGTACATGACACAACACTGTTGCCAGGTCAAACATCACGTTATTTTGTAGTCACAATCACGTACATGACACAACACTGTTGCCAGGTCAAACATCACGTTATTTTGTAGTCACAATCACGTACATGACACAACACTGTTGCCAGGTCAAACATCACGTTATTTTGTAGTCACAATCACGTACATGACACAACACTGTTGCCAGGTCAAACATCACGTTTTTTTGTAGTCACAATCACGTACATGACACAACACTGTTGCCAGGTCAAACATCACGTTATTTTGTAGTCACAATCACGTACATGACACAACACTGTTGCCAGGTCAAACCTCACGTTATTTTGTAGTCACAATCACGTACATGACACAACACTGTTGCCAGGTCAAACATCACGTTATTTTGTAGTGACAATCACGTACATGACACAACACTGTTGCCAGGTCAAACATCACGTTATTTTGTAGTCACAATCACGTACATGACACAACACTGTTGCCAGGTCAAACCTCACGTTATTTTGTAGTCACAATCACGTACATGACACAACACTGTTGCCAGGTCAAACATCACGTTATTTTGTAGTGACAATCACGTACATGACACAACACTGTTGCCAGGTCAAACATCACGTTATTTTGTAGTGACAATCACGTACATGACACAACACTGTTGCCAGGTCAAACATCACGTTATTTTGTAGTCACAATCACGTACATGACACAACACTGTTGCCAGGTCAAACCTCACGTTATTTTGTAGTCACAATCACGTACATGACACAACACTGTTGCCAGGTCAAACATCACGTTATTTTGTAGTCACAATCACGTACATGACACAACACTGTTGCCAGGTCAAACATCACGTTATTTTGTAGTCACAATCACGTACATGACACAACACTGTTGCCAGGTCAAACCTCACGTTATTTTGTAGTCACAATCACGTACATGACACAACACTGTTGCCAGGTCAAACATCACGTTATTTTGTAGTGACAATCACGTACATGACACAACACTGTTGCCAGGTCAAACATCACGTTATTTTGTAGTCACAATCACGTACATGACACAACACTGTTGCCAGGTCAAACATCACGTTATTTTGTAGTCACAATCACGTACATGACACAACACTGTTGCCAGGTCAAACATCACGTTATTTTGTAGTGACAATCACGTACATGACACAACACTGTTGCCAGGTCAAACATCACGTTATTTTGTAGTGACAATCACGTACATGACACAACACTGTTGCCAGGTCAAACATCACGTTATTTTGTAGTCACAATCACGTACATGACACAACACTGTTGCCAGGTCAAACCTCACGTTATTTTGTAGTCACAATCACGTACATGACACAACACTGTTGCCAGGTCAAACATCACGTTATTTTGTAGTCACAATCACGTACATGACACAACACTGTTGCCAGGTCAAACATCACGTTATTTTGTAGTCACAATCACGTACATGACACAACACTGTTGCCAGGTCAAACATCACGTAATTTTGTAGTCACAATCACGTACATGACAGAACACTGTTGCCAGGTCAAACATCACAAGGGTGTTTACATACGTTCTTGTTCAACCGTCTTGCCATTTTTCCCACACATACTTTTTCCCAGGACATTAATTGTAAAGCAGCAAATACAAGCTTTTATTAACCTTGTCATCTGTTTATGTTTTGAATATTAACGAGTTACAGGTGTTGTATCAACAGGTGAAGAATACAGAGATTTGGAAGCTTAGTTCCAAAACTGTGAAGGTTGAACCTTGCAAGTCTCAAAGAACTAAATCAGACAACTATAGAATGGGGATCAGAGGAGATATGACAACGGCGTGAAAGGTGCTCAGAGGTTTCGTTAGAGAAAACCCTGAGAAACTGCTTCAAATCCGAGCTGAGGGTGAAGAATGCACAGATGGAAGCTGAACAACAATACGGGTCTATGTCTCAGAGCAGCAAAAATCTGAAGCTAGATGGGGAGGAAGAGGGGGAGGAGGCAAGCTCAGTACACAGTTTCAAGAGAAGGCACGATAGTGCCTAGGAGCTAGCATATATCGTCCAGTTATTTAAGGTTAAAAAGAGTGGCCAGGATCTAAGTCTCTATCACACACACACACACACACACACACACACACACACACACACACACACACACACACATACACACACACACACACACACACACACAGCACCTGGAACGGAACAAGAGTATAAATGCCAACCAGCACGGATTCACGGAAGGCAAATCCTGTGTCACAAACCTTCTGGAGTTTTATGATAAAATAACAGAAGTAAGACACGAGAGAGAGGGGTGGGTTGATTGCATCTTCTTGGACTGCAAGAAGGCCTTTGACACAGTTCCTCACAAGAGATTAGTGCAGAAGCTAGAGCATCAGGCGCATATAACAGGAAGAGCACTGCAATGGATCAGAGGATACCTGACAGGGAGGCAACAACGAGTCATGGTACGTAATGATGTATCACAGTGGGCACCTGTGACGAGCGGGATCCCACAGGGGTCGGTCCTAGGACCAGTGCTATTTTTGGTATATGTGAACGACATGACGGAAGGGTTAGACTCAGAAGTGTCCCTGTTTGCAGATGTGAAGTTAATGAGGAGAATTAAATCTGATGAGGACCAGGCAGGACTTCAAAGAGACCTGGACAGACTGGACACCTGGTCCAGCAAATGGCTTCTCGAATTTAATCCTGCCAAATGCAAAGTCATGAAGATAGGGGAAGGGCACAGAAGACCACAGACAGAGTATAGGCTAGGTGGCCAAAGACTGCAAACCTCACTCAAGGAGAAAGATCTTGGGGTGAGTATAACACCGAGCATGTCTCCGGAAGCACACATCAATCAGATAACTGCTGCAGCATATGGGCGCCTGGCAAACCTGAGAACAGCATTCCGATACCTTAGTAAGGAATCATTCAAGACACTGTACACCGTGTATGTCAGGCCCATACTGGAGTATGCAGCACCTGTTTGGAACCCGCACTTGATAAAGCACGTCAAGAAACTAGAGAAAGTACAAAGGTTTGCGACAAGGTTAGTTCCAGAGCTAAGGGGAATGTCCTATGAAGAAAGATTAAGGGAAATCGGCCTGACGACACTGGAGGACAGGAGGGTCAGGGGAGACATGATAACGACATATAAAATACTGCGTGGAATAGACAAGGTGGACAAGGACAGGATGTTCCAGGGAGGGGACACAGAAACAAGAGGCCACAATTGGAAGTTGAAGACACAAATGAGTCAGAGAGATAGTAGGAAGTATTTCTTCAGTCATAGAGTTGTAAGGCAGTGGAATAGCCTAGAAAATGACGTAGTGGAGGCAGGAACCATACACAGTTTTAAGACGAGGTTTGATAAAGCTCATGGAGCGGGGAGAGAGAGGGCCCAGTAGCAACCGGTGAAGAGGCGGGGCCAGGAGCTAAGACTCGACCCCTGCAACCACAAATAGGTGAGTACAAATAGGTGAGTACACACACACACACACACACACACACACACACACACACACACACACACACACACACACACACAGGCGCATGTAAAAGGGAGGGCACTGCAATGGATAAGGGAATACCTGACAGGGAGGCAGCAAGGAGTCATGGTACGTGAAGAGGTATCACAGTGGGCGCCTGTTACGAGCGGGGTCCCACAGGGGTCAGTTCTAGGACCAGTGCTATTTTTGATATATGTGAACGACATGATGGAAGAAATAGGACCTGAAGTGTCCCTGTTCGCAGATGACGTGAAGTTGATGAGAAGAATTAAATCGGACGAGGATGAGGCAGGACTGCAAAGAGACCTGGACAGGCTGGACATGTGGTCCAGTAACTGGCTTCTCGAATTCAATCCAGCCAAATGCAAAGTCATGAAGATTGGGGAGGGGCAAAGAAGACCGCAGACAGAGTATAGGCTAGGTGGACAGAGACTACAGACCTCACTCATGGAGAAAGACCTTGGGGTAACCATAACACCGAGCACATCACCGGAGGCACACATCAACCAAATAACTGCTGCAGCATACGGGCGCCTGGCAAACCTGAGAATAGCGTTCCGATACCTTAATAAGGAATCGTTCAAGACACTGTACACTGTGTATGTTAGGCCCATACTGGAGTATGCAGCACCAGTCTGGAACCCACACCTGGTCAAGCACGTCAAGAAGCTAGAGAAAGTACATAGGTTTGCAACAAGGCTAGTCCCAGAGCTCAAGGGAATGTCGTACGAGGAAAGGTTAAGGGAAATCGGACTAACGACACTGGAGGACAGAAGGGTCAGGGGAGACATGATAACGACATACAAGATACTGAGGCGAATAGATAAGGTGGACAGAGATAGGATGTTCCAGAGAGGGGACACAGGGACAAGAGGTCACAACTGGAAGCTGAAGACTCAGACGAGTCACAGGGATGTTAGGAAGTATTTCTTCAGTCATAGAGTTGTCAGCAAGTGGAATAGCCTAGCAAGTGAAGTAGTGGAGGCAGGAACCATACATAGTTTTAAGAAGAGGTATGACAAAGCTCAGGAAGCAGAGAGAGAGAGAGGACCCAGTAGCGATCAGTGAAGAGGCGGGGCCAGGAGCTGAGTCTCGACCCCTGCAACCACAATTAGGTGAGTACAATTAGGTGAGTACAGACACACACACACACACACACACACACACACACACACACACACACACACACATACACACACACACACATACACACACACATACACACACACACACACACACACACACACACACACACACACAAACACACACAAACACAAACACACAAACACACACAAACACACACACACACAAACACAAACACACACACATACACACACACAAACACACACTGCTGAGGCACAACCAGGCTATCAAGAGCCACTGGAAAAATCAAGGGAGAAACTGACCACATACAGGCAGGATCCAGAGTCACAGAGGGTGAGGCAATGGGAGGAAGAAAGGGCAAAATCAGTGTTTATCCATGGGCTTCAGGAGAGAGAGGAAAGGACACACACTGAAAGGCAGAAGGAAGAAAGAAAGGAGATTGAGAAAATCATCACGGAAATAGGTGAAGAGATGGACGAGATTGTAAATTTTCAGAGAATAGGGGGGTACTCGAAGGGGAGAAACCGACCAATCAAGCTGATTCTCAGGACGGAAACAGTGCGGAACAGGATCCTCCAAGAGAAACCACGATTGAAATACTCGGAAGAGTACAAGAGGGTGTTCCTAGACAGAGATAGTACAAAATCAGAACGACAACAGCTGAGGGAGAGGACAAAAAAGCGAAAGGAGCTAGGAAAAGAGACAAGGAGGGAACCAGCAGAGGTCAGTCAGAGCAGAACAGAACAGCAAGGGCAAGCACACACACAACTATTCTCAGAACCATACAACCTATCACACCATCCCAACACACACTACAATCCATACCCACAGCCTCCACCCAACACCGAGCTATAGAATCCCACAGTATGCCACCAGGTCTCCCACCCTCACAGGCCCCCCAAACCACAGTGTTGGAAAGGAAACTGAAGGTATGGTACACAAACGCTGATGGAATAACAAATAAGTGGGAGGAGTGGCATGAAAGAGTCAAAGAAGCATCACCGGACATCATAGCTCTCACAGAAACCAAACTTACAGGTATGATAACAGATGCCATCTTTCCAACGGGATACCAAATCCTGAGGAAAGACAGAGGGAACAGGGGGGGGTGGAGGAGTGGCGTTGCTGATCAAAAATCGCTGGAATTTTGATGAGCTGTAGAGAGGGGACAGCGGAGAAGAAAGTGATTACATAGTGGGAACACTTCACTCTGGAGGTCCCAAGGTGGTAATAGCAGTGATGTACAACCCACCACAGAACAGCAGGAGGCCAAGGCAAGAGTACGACGAGAGCAATAGAGCGATGGTTGACACACTGGCTAGAGTGGCCAGAAGAGCTCATGCATGCAGGGCAAAGCTCCTGATCATGGGTGACTTTAACCACAAGGAGATCGATTGGGAGAACTTGGACCCACATGGGGGCGAAGATACATGGAGGGCTAAGATGATGGAGGTGGTACTGGAAAACTTCATGTGCCAACACGTAAGGGATACTACAAGAGAGAGAGGAGAGGATGAACCAGCAAGGCTGGACTTAGTATTCACCTTGAGTAGTGCAGATATCGAGGACATCACATATGGGGCCAGTGACCATGTGGTTTTAAGCTTCGAATACACAGTAGAGCTACAAGTGGAGGGAGAAGCAGGAAGGCCAGGACGAATGAAGCCAAACTACAAGAAAGGGGACTACACAGGAATGAGGAACTACCTGAACGGGGTTCAGTGGGACAGAGAACTGGCAGGGAAGCCAGTTAATGAGATGATGGAATATGTAGCAACAAAATGCAAGGAGGCTGAGGAGAGGTTTGTACCCAAGGGTAACAGGATTAATGAAAAAGCCAGGATGAGCCCATGGTTTACCCAGAGGTGCAGGGAGGCAAAAACCAAGTGTGCTAGCGAATGGAAGAAATATAGAAGGCAAAGGACCCAGGAGAATAAGGAGAACAGTCGTAGAGCCAGAAACGAATATGCACAGATAAGAAGGGAGGCCCAAAGACAATATGAAAATGACATAGCAGCGAAAGCCAAATCTGACCCGAAACTGTTGTACAGCCACATCAGGAGGAAAACAACAGTCAAGGACCAGGTAATCAGGCTAAGGAAGGAAGGAGAGACAACAAGAAATGACCGTGAAGTATGTGAAGAAATCAACAAGAGATTCAAAGAAGTGTTCACAGAGGAGACAGAAGGGACTCCAGAAAGACGGAGAGGTGGGGCACACCACCAAGTGCTGGACACAGTGCACACAACCGAGGAAGAAGTGAAGAGGCTTCTGAGTGAGCTAGATACCTCAAAGGCAATGGGGCCAGATAACATCTCCCCATGGGTATTGAGAGAGGGAGCAGAGGCGCTATGTGTACCCCTAACAACAATATTCAATACATCTATCGAAACAGGGAGATTGCCTGAGGCATGGAAGACAGCAAATGTAGTCCCAATCTTTAAAAAAGGAGACAGACATGAAGCATTAAACTACAGACCAGTGTCACTGACATGTATAGTATGCAAAATCATGGAGAAGATTATCAGGAGAAGAGTGGTGGAACACCTAGAAAGGAATGATCTCATCAACAGCAGCCAACATGGTTTCAGGGACGGGAAATCCTGTGTCACAAACCTACTGGAGTTCTATGACATGGTGACAGCAGTAAGACAAGAGAGAGAGGGGTGGGTGGATTGCATTTTCTTGGACTGCAAGAAGGCGTTTGACACAGTTCCACACAAGAGATTGGTGCAAAAACTGGAGGACCAAGCAGGGATAACAGGGAAGGCACTACAATGGATCAGGGAATACTTGTCAGGAAGACAGCAGCGAGTCATGGTACGTGGCGAGGTGTCAGAGTGGACACCTGTGACCAGCGGGGTCCCGCAGGGGTCAGTCCTAGGACCAGTGCTGTTTCTGGTATTTGTGAACGACATGACGGAAGGAATAGACTCTGAGGTGTCCCTGTTTGCAGATGACGTGAAGTTGATGAGAAGAATTCACTCGATCGAAGACCAGGCAGAACTACAAAGGGATCTGGACAGGCTGCAGACCTGGTCCAGCAATTGGCTCCTGGAGTTCAATCCCACCAAGTGCAAAGTCATGAAGATTGGGGAAGGGCAAAGAAGGCCGCAGACGGAGTACAGTCTAGGGGGCCAGAGACTACAAACCTCACTCAAGGAAAAAGATCTTGGGGTGAGTATAACACCAGGCACATCTCCTGAAGCGCACATCAACCAAATAACTGCTGCAGCATATGGGCGCCTAGCAAACCTCAGAACAGCATTCCGACATCTTAATAAGGAATCATTCAGGACCCTGTACACCGTGTACGTTAGGCCCATATTGGAGTATGCGGCACCAGTTTGGAACCCACACCTAGCCAAGCACGTGAAGAAACTAGAGAAAGTGCAAAGGTTTGCAACAAGACTAGTCCCAGAGCTAAGAGGTATGTCCTACGAGGAGAGGTTAAGGGAAATCAACCTGACGACACTGGAGGACAGGAGAGATAGGGGGGACATGATAACGACATACAAAATACTGAGAGGAATTGACAAGGTGGACAAAGACAGGATGTTCCAGAGATTGGACACAGCAACAAGGGGACACAGTTGGAAGCTGAAGACACAGATGAATCACAGGGATGTTAGGAAGTATTTCTTCAGCCACAGAGTAGTCAGTAAGTGGAATAGTTTGGGAAGCGATGTAGTGGAGGCAGGATCCATACATAGCTTTAAGCAGAGGTATGATAAAGCTCACGGCTCAGGGAGAGTGACCTAGTAGCGATCAGTGAAGAGGCGGGGCCAGGAGCTCGGACTCGACTCCCGCAACCTCAACTAGGTGAGTACAACTAGGTGAGTACACACGAACACACACACACAAACACACACACACAAACACACAAGCACACACACACAAACACAAACACACAAACACACACACACACACACACACACACACACACACACACACACACACACAAACACCTGGGTGTTATGGACCTCGTTGGGTTATATTTATTTACTGTCGTCTTAAATATTGTCTAGAACAGCAATTAAAACACAGTTCCTGTAATTAAACGTCATCGGTGGGCGCGTGGAGGAGGCTGGGTGGGTGGCAGTTGTGGGTACGTGGAGTGGGCTGGGTGGATGGCAGTGGTGGGTGCGTGGAGTAGGCTGGGTGGGTGGTACTGGTGGGTGCGTGGAGTAGGCTGGGTGGGTGGCAGTGGTAGGAGCGTGGAGTAGGCTGGGTGGGTGGCAGTGGTGCGTGCGTGGAGTAGGCTGGGTGGGTGGCAGTGGTGGATGCGTGGAGTAGGCTGGGTGGCTGGCAGTGGTGGGTGCGTGGAGTAGGCTGGGTGGATGGCAGTGGTGGGTGCGTGGAGTAGGCTGGGTGGGTGGCAGTGGTGGGCGCGTGGAGTAGGCTGGGTGGGTGGCAGTGGTGGGTGCGTGGAGTAGGCTGGGTGGGTGGCAGTGGTGGGTGCGTGGAGTAGGCTGGGTGGATGGCAGTGGTGGGTGCGTGGAGTAGGCTGGGTGGATGGCAGTGGTGGGTGCGTGGAGTAGGCTGGGTGGATGGCAGTGGTGGGTGCGTGGAGTAGGCTGGGTGGATGGCAGTGGTGGGTGCGTGGAGTAGGCTGGGTGGATGGCAGTGATGGGTGCGTGGAGTAGGCTGGGTGGGTGGCAGTTGTGGGTGCGTGGAGTAGGCTGGGTGGGAGGCAGTGGTGTGTGCATGGAGTAGGCTGGGTGATTGGCAGTGGTGGGTGCGTGGAGTAGGCTGGGTGGGTGGCAGTGTTGGGTGCGTGGAGGAGGCTGGGTGGGTGGCAGTGGTGGGTGCGTGGAGTAGGCTGGGTGGGTGGCAGTGGTGGGTGCATGGAGTAGGCTGGGTGGGTGGCAGTGGTGGGTGCATGGAGGAGCCTGGGTGGATGGCAGTGTTGGGTGCGTGGAGGAGGCTGCGTGGATGGCAGTGGTGGGCGCGTGGAGGAGGCTGGGTGGATAGCAGTGTTGGGTGCGTGGAGGAGGCTGGGTGGATGGCAGTGTTGGGTGCGTGGAGGAGGCTGGATGGATGGCAGTGTTGGGTGCGTGGAGGAGGCTGGGTGGATGGCAGTGTTGGGTGCGTGGAGTAGGCTGGGTGGGTGGCAGTGGTGGGTGCGTGGAGGAGGCTGGGTGGATGGCAGTGGTGGGCGCGTGGAGGAGGCTGGATGGATGACAGTGTTGGGTGCGTGGAGGAGGCTGGATGAATGACAGTGTTGGGTGCGTGGAGGAGGCTGGATGGATGACAGTGTTGGGTGCGTGGAGGAGCCTGGGTGGATGACAGTGTTGGGTGCATGGAGTAGGCTGGGTGGATGGCAGTGTTGGGTGCGTGGAGGAGGCTGGATGGATGACAGTGTTGGGTGCATGGAGTAGGCTGGGTGGGTGGCAGTGGTGGGTGCGTGGAGGAGGCTTGGTGGATGGCGGTGTTGGGTGCGTGGAGGAGGCTGGGTGGATGGCAGTGTTGGGTGCGTGGAGGAGGCTGGATGGATGGCAGTGTTTGGTGCGTGGAGGAGGCTGGGTGGATGGCAGTGTTGGGTGCGTGGAGGAGGGTGGGTGGATGGCAGTGTTGGGTGCGTGTAGGAGGCTGGGTGGATGGCAGTGGTGGGCGCGTGGAGGAGGCTGGGTGGATGGCAATGGTGGGTGCGTGGAGGAGGCTGCGTGGGTGGCATTGGTGAGTGCGTTGAGTAGGCTGGGTGGATGGCAGTGGTGGGTGCGTGGAGGAGGCTGGGTGGGTGGCAGTGGTGGGTGCGTGGAGGAGGCTGGGTGGGTGGCAGTAATGGGTGCGTGAGGATGCTGGGTGGGTGGCAGTGGTGGGTTCGTGGAGGAAGCTGGTTGGGTTGCAGTGGTGGGTGCGTGGAGGAGGCTTGGTGGGTGACAGTGGTGGGGGCATGGAGGAGGCTGGGTGGTTGGCAGTGGTGGGCAAGTGGAGGAGGCTGGGTGGGTGGCAGTGGTGGGCGCGTAGAGGAGGCTGCGTGGGTGGCAGTGGTGGGTGCGTGGAGGAGGCTGGGTGGGTGGCAGTGGTGGGTGCGTGGAGGAGGCTGGGTGGGTGGCAGTGGTGGGTGAGTGGAGGAGGCAGGGTGGGTGGCAGGGGTCAACACGTGGAGGAGGCTGGGTGGGTGGAAGTGGTGGGTGCGTGGAGGAAGCTGGGTGGGTGGCAGTGGTGGGTACGTGGAGGATGCTGGGTGGGTGGCAGTGGTGGGTGGGTAGCGCTAGTCTCATCCTAATCGAAAGGATTCAGTGCAGTCTGCCTATCGGCCTAGGAACTGTAGATCGACCGTAAAGCAGCTGTAGATTTAGAGACACAAGAGATAGAGCTCAACCCAGCAAAACTCGAAACTTGACGGATATTGATTCAAGTTTTATATTTTCATCAAACGTCTGAGTGCCATGGTGACTGTTGTTAGGGAGTGAGGGGTGTTGTTAACCATGATGACCGGTTGTTAGAGAGTGAGGGATGTTGTTAACCATGATGACTGGTTGTTAGGGAGTGAGGGGTGTTGTTAACCATGATGACCGGTTGTTAGGGAGTGAGGGATGTTGTTTACCATGGTGACTGTTGTTAGGGAGTGAGGGGTGTTGTTAACCATGATGACTGGTTGTTAGGGAGTGAGGGATGTTGTTAACCATGATGACTGGTTGTTAGGGAGTGAGGGGTGTTGTTAACCATGGTGACTGGTTGTTAGGGAGTGAGGGATGTTGTTAACCATGGTGACTGGTTGTTAGGGAGTGAGGGGTGTTGTTAACCATGATGACCGGTTGTTAGGGAGTGAGGGGTGTGTTGTTAACCATGATGACCTGTTGTTAGAGAGTGAGGGATGTTGTTAACCATGATGACTGGTTGTTAGGGAGTGAGGGGTGTGTTGTTAACCATGATGACCGGTTGTTAGAGAGTGAGGGATGTTGTTAACCATGGTGACTGGTTGTTAGGGAGTGAGGGATGTTGTTAACCATGGTGACTGGTTGTTAGGGAGTGAGGGATGTTGTTAACCATGGTGACTGGTTGTTAGGGAGTGAGGGATGTTGTTAACCATGGTGACTGGTTGTTAGGGAGTGAGGGATGTTGTTAACCATGGTGACTGGTTGTTAGGGAGTGAGGGATGTTGTTAACCCTGGTGACTGGTTGTTAGGGAGTGAGGGATGTTGTTAACCCTGGTGACTGGTTGTTAGGGAGTGAGGGGTGTGTTGTTAACCATGGTGACTGGTTGTTAGGGAGTAAGGGATGTTGTTAACCATGATGACCGGTTGTTAGGGAGTGAGGGGTGTGTTGTTAACCATGGTGACTGGTTGTTAGGGAGTGAGGGGTGTGTTGTTAACCATGGTGACTGGTTGTTAGGGAGTAAGGGATGTTGTTAACCATGATGACTGGTTGTTAGGGAGTGAGGGGTGTGTTGTTAACCATGATGACCGGTTGTTAGAGAGTGAGGGATGTTGTTAACCATGATGACTGGTTGTTAGGGAGTGAGGGGTGTGTTGTTAACCATGATGACCGGTTGTTAGAGAGTGAGGGATGTTGTTAACCATGATGACTGGTTGTTAGGGAGTGAGGGGTGTGTTGTTAACCATGATGACCGGTTGTTAGAGAGTGAGGGATGTTGTTAACCATGATGACTGGTTGTTAGGGAGTGAGGGGTGTGTTGTTAACCATGATGACCGGTTGTTAGAGAGTGAGGGATGTTGTTAACCATGGTGACTGGTTGTTAGGGAGTGAGGGGTGTGTTGTTAACCATGATGACCGGTTGTTAGGGAGTGAGGGATGTTGTTAACCATGGTGACTGGTTGTTAGGGAGTGAGGGGTGTGTTGTTAACCATGATGACCGGTTGTTAGGGAGTGAGGGATGTTGTTAACCATGATGACTGGTTGTTAGGGAGTAAGGGATGTTGTTAACCATGGTGACTGGTTGTTAGGGAGTGAGGGGTGTGTTGTTAACCATGATGACCGGTTGTTAGGGAGTGAGGGATGTTGTTAACCATGATGACTGGTTGTTAGGGAGTAAGGGATGTTGTTAACCACGGTGACTGGTTGTTAGGAAGTGAGGGGTGTGTTGTTAACCATGATGACCGGTTGTTAGGGAGTGAGGGATGTTGTTAACCATGATGACTGGTTGTTAGGGAGTAAGGGATGTTGTTAACCATGATGATTGGTTGTTAGGGAGTGAGGGGTGTGCTGTTAACCATGATGACTGGTTGTTAGGGAGGGAGGGATGTTAACCATGATGACTGGTTGTTAGGGAGTAAGGGATGTTGTTAACCATGATGACTGGTTGTTAGGGAGTGAGGGATGTTGTTAACCATGATGACTGGTTTTTAGGGAATGAGGGATGTTGTTAACCATGATGACTGGTTGTTAGGGAGTGAGGGATGTTGTTAACCATGATGACTGGTTGTTAGGGAGTGAGGGATGTTGTTAACCATGATGACTGGTTGTTAGGGAGTGAGGGATGTTGTTAACCATGATGACTGGTTGTTAGGGAGTGAGGGGTGTTGTTAACCATGATGACTGGTTGTTAGGGAGTGAGGGGTGTTGTTAACCATGATGACTGGTTGTTAGGGAGTGAGGGGTGTTGTTAACCATGATGACTGGTTGTTAGGGAGTGAGGGATGTTAACCATGACTGGTTGTTAGGGAGTGAGGTGTGTTGTTAGCCATGGTGACTGGTTGTTGGGGAGGGAGGGAGGGGTGTGTTGTTAACCATGGTAACTGGTTGTTAGGGAGGGAGTGAGGGGTGTGTTGTTAACCATGGTAACTGGTTGTTAGGGAGGGAGGGGGGCTGGGTTTAGCCCCGGTTCTTTCCCCTATTACTAAAAAAATATATCCCCTCACCAAGCGAGTCCCACACTCCCACCACGACCCTCACCCCTCAATGGTGTTTTCTCCACGCTTTTCATGTTCAGTGAGGGGGAGATCTTCCATGTATACCTTGCACACCCAGGGGTATCCCCTGGGGATACACTGCAGCATTGTAAACTACATAATTATATTCGTCAATTTTCTTTAAATTTGTTGTAGATTTTACATAAAAAATATTGAACATGTGAATAATAATGTTTCCCCTCGACACCTCATTTTCTTTATGGGTTAATATATGCCAACTTTTAGAAATAAAACTAGTAAATTAGAGCCTAAAAAACCCACTAAAGTATCTAAGTCTTTCCCCTAAGTATAACTCACCTGCATTGAAAGTTTCAAGACGATATGAAGAGGCATTCTCAAGTAACAGAACCTAAGCCAATATCACAATATATTAAAATTTGTAAATTGGGCTCTAGGCTGTCCAACACCAGTCCTGGAAATAAATAGTATAAAATACCAACACAATGGAAATATAAACACAAATGCAGTATAATGTGATCCTTTATTGACTACGTTTCGCCCACACAGTGGGCTTTTTCAAGTCACAAACAGAAAAAGCCCACTGTGTTGGCGAAACGTAGTTAATAAAGGATCACATTATACTGCATTTGTGTTTATATTTCCAACACCAGTCCTATTCTTTCTCTAAGATACCCAAGCTTTGGAAGTTTGAAACCGATCGGATGATGCATTTTTCAGTTATCACATAGAAACTGATATCAACATTTGCTTAATAAAACTGGCAAAACAGGCCTTAGAAAGCCTCACCTTTCTTTGAGTTTACACCAGAACTGAAAGTTTGAAACCGATCGGAAGATGCATTCTTGAGTTATTACATGAACACCAGTACTCTCTACTTTTTCTAGTTAGGTTAGATAAGTATACGTTTTCACCAATAGCACCTTCAGCATCCCCCCACTCTACTGCCCTTCTAACTTCCCTTCACTCATTCTCTTCCACTTTCTCTTCTCCTCCCTTTGTTTACTCGTTCACCTGCTTCACTAATTCATTACCTTCTTCATTATCTACTTCCTACCTACCTTACCTTACTCCCCATCCTCCTCCTCCCCACGGTTCTTACCCTTCGTTATGTCGGTACTTACCCTACCTTATGTCCGTACTTACCCTACCTTATGTCCTCGCCTCACGCTACCTCCGCAGCTCACCTGACAGCTAGCAAAGGTCACAGTGCTAGCCCACGAAACACGGACACCATGCTATATCACGATAACAAGGACACGAAACAAGGTCACGACCACCGCTGTAAAATAAATTCGCGCTTACAGGACATGACACTGTATCACGACTACAAAGTTACGAACCAGGATGACTCTGCGGCATCGCAATTACCTAAGTGAAATGCCACTAGTGCAACCAGTGTGACATATTATTGTGGCAACGTTTTGCTCTCCAGGAGCCGAAACGTTGCCACAATAAAAGTGCCACATTAGTTGCACTTGTGTTCTTTCACTTAACGTATTGTCGGTAAGTCTACCAACAATATTAAGATCCCGGTTACAAGAACGTGCCACAAGGACGTAAAACGAGGTGACGAACGATAAACGACACGAAAAACGCTTAAGCAACTAAGCCACTGTATGACAACAACAAAAACAAGGACACGAAACTTAAGTTCCATCAGCAGATCACGATAGATCAACGAGTTTCCATTTAGTAGACTAAACCACCGTGTTTTAGCGCTGCTTAGGGAGGTTAAACCAGGTTGCTAAGTCACCAAACATGAACACTTAAAAAAAAAAAAACTGATCAAACAAGATGGCTAAAGTTATCAGATAAGGTCGTCAGGCAACAAACAGGATCACCAGGCAACAAATAAGGTCGCCAAGCAACGAATAAGGTCGCCAGACAACAAATAAGGTCGCCAGGCAACAAATAAGGTGGCCAAGCAACGAATAAGGTCGCCAGACAACAAATAAGGTCGCCAGGCAACGAATAAGGTCGCCAGACAACGAATAAGGTCGCCAGACAACAAACAGAGTGGCCAGGCAACAAGTAAGGTCAACACACAACATGCTCTCACTAAGGTCTTTGATCTCTGTCGGGTTTCGAAGGATCACCATTAATAATAATGATGAGACATAATTTAAATATTTTATTAATTGCCTTTTCTGCCAAGGCATTGATAATATGAGTAAAAATCTAACTCTTTCTTGCAGCGTCTAAATTGATGTTGCACATGTTGACTCAGTGGTCCATTATTATCATGGGGGAGTGCTAAACCCGTAAGGATTATACAACGTCTGTGGGTGGGGGGATGGAAGACATTCAGATTCAATTCAGGGAACTAGAGGACAGGTCTAATTCCCTAGATCAAGAGCGCCTCACCATCGTCCAGGAACCTCCCTTGAGGGACCAGTTCGAATTATGCCCAAACAGAAGTGTTTGTACACTAATGTGCTGTCTCGTCATGGCAGACTATCACAAGTCTTCCAGTTATAGTGGATTAACTATCACAAGTCTTCCAGTTATAGTGGATTAACTATCACAAGTCTTCCAGTTATAGTGGATTAACTATCACAAGTCTTCCAGTTATAGTGGATTAACTATCACAAGTCTTCCAGTTATAGTGGATTAACTATCACAAGTCTTCCAGTTATAGTGGATTAACTATCACAAGTCTTCCAGTTACAGAATAACTATCACAAGTCTGATCAAAGCAGTGCTGAAAATCTAACACCGTACACGAAGTGACTGACCGACTAGCTTTTGAAAGACTAAATTGTAAGGAAATATCCGTTGCTATTTATTCAAGACCTGACCTTATCAAGTCTAGTCCTGATCAAGTCCAGCACTGGGCGAGACATGTTTGTGGAGAGTGCTTAGTACACACTGTGTCTGTCTCCCTATCTGTAGCTTGACACTACCTCGCTGGCGTCATGTGGTCATCATCCACAAGACAGAGCCAAGACAGGTAAGCAGGCAGGCAAGTAGGCAGACAGGTAGGCAGGTAGTAAAGTAGACAGACAGGTAGTAAGGTAGGCAAACGGGTAGTAAAGTAGGCAGACAGGTAGGCAGGTAGTAAAGTAGACAGACAGGTAGTAAGGTAGGCAAACGGGTAGTAAAGTAGATAGACAGGTAGGCAGGTAGTAAGGTAGGCAGATAGGTAGGCAGGTAGTAAGGTAGGTAGGCAGGTAGTAAGGTAGGCAGACAGGTAGGCAGGTAGTAAGGTAGGTAGACAGGTAGGCAGGTAGTAAGGTAGGTAGACAGGTAGGCAGGTAGTAAGGTAGGTAGGCAGGTAGGCAGGTAGTAAGGTAGGTAGGCAGGTAGTAAGGTAGGTAGACAGGTAGGCAGGTAGTAAGGTAGGCAGACAGGCAGGTAGTAAAGTAGGCAGACAGGTGAGTAGGCAGGCAGGCAGGCAGGTAGGTAGGTAGGAAGTCAGGTATGGAGAAGGGTGACTGATGTCACCCTCAAGGCTGACATCAAGTCATTAAAAGTTTCATTAATATTTCAGACCATCAGTAAGGTGTGAAAATAACTATAGACAATTTATTCATGTAAGAAAAATACTTTCTCGATTTCAATTTTCTATTTTTCCCCCCAGTTGGCAATTGAAAAAAAAAAAGAAAAAAAAAAACACTACAATTTCACGAGTTGAAAAAAAAATCATAAAAATCGAAATTCACATTTGTAAATATTTTCGATATAACCAAAATTTCAAATATTTTTGAAGATGTTGTACGGTCTTTACACATACGTACATTTCTCGACGTTGTGGAAGTGGCAGCGCTGCACTTTATCCCAGAGCAAGTGATGCTGGTTCTCACAGGTGGTTGTACGGCGCAGCACGCGGAAACCAGCTGCTGGCGGCCTGCACTTGTATCCTGGTTTTAAGGTATTTAGGTGAGTGTAGGTGTGTGAATAATGGTAGAGGAAGAGGAGGAGGAGGAGCAGGAAGAGGAGGAAGAGGAGGAGGAGGAAGAGGAAGAGGAGGAAGAGGGTGATGATTATATATATATATATATATATATATATATATATATATATATATATATATATATATATATATATATATATATATATATATATATATATAAGATCATTATCAGGTTTTAAACGTTACTTATGACTGACTGACGTTGTACATCATTAGAAATTCTGAAGTTAATGAGAGAATATCAAGTATATCCAGTATAAAGACCCGGTTATTAACACACACTGGTGTATAACAATGTATGAAACAGTTAAATATGATCGTTGTACATGTTAAATACACTGTGATAAACTTAAGAAAATGAGATTAAAAGCCCTCGGCTAAATGACAAGAATAACCTGATTATTATAATAATGAGAGTACGAGACAATAATTATAATAATGAGAGTACGAGACAATAATTATAATAATGAGAGTACGAGACAATAATTATAATAATGAGAGTACGAGACAATAATTATAATAATGAGAGTACGAGACAATAATTATAATAATGAGAGTACGAGACAATAATTATAATAATGAGAGTACGAGACAATAATTATAATAATGAGAGTACGAGACAATAATTATAATAATGAGAGTACGAGACAATAATTATAATAATGAGAGTACGAGACAATAATTATAATAATGAGAGTACGAGACAATAATTATAATAATGAGAGTACGAGACAATAATTATAATAATGAGAGTACGAGACAATAATTATAATAATGAGAGTACGAGACAATAATTATAATAATGAGAGTACAAGACAATAATTATAATAATGAGAGTACGAGACAATAATTATAATAATGAGAGTACGAGACAATAATTATAATAATGAGAGTACGAGACAATAATTATAATAATGAGAGTACGAGACAATAATTATAATAATGAGAGTACGAGACAATAATTATAATAATGAGAGTACGAGACAATAATTATAATAATGAGAGTACGAGACAATAATTATAATAATGAGAGTACAAGACAATAATTATAATAATGAGAGTACGAGACAATAATTATAATAATGAGAGTACGAGACAATAATTATAATAATGAGAGTACGAGACAATAATTATAATAATGAGAGTACGAGACAATAATTACAATAATGAGAGTACGAGACAATAATTATAATAATGAGAGTACGAGACAATAATTCAATGTTACCTTAACTACAATTATTATTATAATCAAAACTAAGAGTTAAACCCAACAGGGTCATACAGCGCTACCGTAACTACAATGGTGAATAATGACAGGACAGATAATAATAATAATAATACTACTAATAATAATAATAGTAATAATAATATTTATTTGGACAAGTACATTATTAAGCTTTACGGACAGTATCATACGTACGTGGCAGTACTGAATGATAGCTGGAGGGAGCCATTATTCCTACCAGTACCAGGTTCATGGAGGTGTGTTAGTAGCTGCCTGCACACTGAGGTCGTCACAGTCTGACTGACCACCACCTAAAACTGTAAACCCGAGGTCAGCTGTAGTGTGATAGTGAGGGAAATTTTCTCTAATGCCTCTCAACTGTTGCTTTGGTAACATGAAGTCCTGTTCGGTTTAATTTTCCTTTATATTCATGAATTCTGTTTATTAAACGCCTTACCTGTTCATGAGGGCTTACAGCACTAACACGTATCATGACTCACGAAATCGTGATAGCACGATTGCAAACAAACCATGGGTTCTAAACCCCACCCGCACCGCGGTCTTTTTCTAACGCCAATGTTTGCACACAATAAAGAACGAAAGCTTTATTACGAGATGGTCCTTTGTATGTGGCCTTCGGGACCTGAAACTCATGATATGACATAAATGAGGCACGAAATCATGATTATATAAAAATCTACAACCTTGGAGACACAAAATGATTTTGAGGGACGGGAAGGACAGAAAGAATAATGAACATAAGTACATAAGAAAGAAGGTACACTGCAGCAGGCCTACTGGCCCATGCAAGGCAGGTCTATGCCACCCAGTCAGGTCACATCCACTTAAGAAAGGAGCACGGCGTCAGACCTAGCAGCACCAGCTGTTCAGGTCCAACTCACACCCACCCACACCCACTCATGTATTTATCTAACCTTTATTTAAAACTACACAACGTTTTAGCCTCTATAACTGTACTCGGGAGTTTGCTCCACTCATCCACAACTCTATTACCAAACCAGTGCTTTCCTATATCCTTCCTGAATCTGAATTTTTCCATCTTAAAACCATTGCTGCGAGTCCTGTCTAGGCTAGATATTTTCAGCACGTTATTTACATCCCCTTTATTTATTCCTGTCTTCCATTTATACACATCAGTCATATCTCAATTAATTCTACGCCTTTCTAGAGAGTGCAGATTCAGGGCCCTCAGTCTATCCTTATAGGGAACATTTCTGATACATGGGATCATCTTTGTCATCCTCCTCTGTACGTTTTCCAGAGCATTTATATCCATTCTGTAATACGGTGACCAGAACTGAGCAGCATAGTCTAAATGAGGCCTAACCAAGGATATATAGAGTTGGGCAAATAAAATGTTGCTCCATTGGTAAAAATGATTCTCAGTACAAGGTTCATTCTTTACAAAAACAATAAAATATGGATAAAGGCATCTAGATACAAAAACGATCTTCAAAAAGAGGACAGTTTTCCGAGTCTTAAGTTTAAAGGAATGTGTAGAGGAGAGCGCCAACACTGAGGGGGACAGGAAGGGTATTAATAGTCACACTGCACTCTGGGGTCCCCTGACGGGGTGCAAAGCCTTGTTTTTGTGAAAAATTATGCTGTGTGTTGGCGTTGGATTCCTCTAGATCACATGAACCACAGCTATACTTATTTCTTACGGTTTGCTCTGGTTCCAACATTTTATTACTCCACAAAATTCATCAACTGACGAGTCATTTAGCTGGTAAATTGAATAATAAAGAAAATGAGCTACATAAATCTTGGGGAGTACAACGTATTATACTTTCTAATGACACGTATGGTGCAATGGGCACATTTAATAAAACACTGTACTACTGTACTCTTCGTTGTTCGTCCAGTTTATTTGACGTTTTTTTTTTGGTTTAACTTTTGGCAAGTTTATTCATTTGTTTGGCTGGACTTGGTAAGCTGACTAACTTGTCTCTAAGTTATGTATTAGTAACTGCATGTTATTGGTCACCCATTTGTGGTTACGGAAGTAGAGGCGCTGTCGTGTCTTGTGTTGTTGACCTGCCAAGTTGTAGGAAAACAACTGTAAACTGCTCACTGTTCTGTTGAAACTACCCTGCAGGTGTTCTAACAACTACACCCTGGTGTAGTAGTTCCAACCACTGCACCCTCCTCATATCTGTGTACCTGCCTTCTCATGTCTGTGTACCTGCCTTCTCATGTCTGTGTACTTGCCTCCTCATATCTGTGTACCTGCCTCCTCATGTCTGTGTACCTGCCTTCTCATGTCTGTGTACCTGCCTTCTCATGTCTGTGTACCTGCCTCCTCATGTCTGCGTACCTGCCTCCTCATATCTGTGTACCTGCCTCCTCATGTCTGTGTACCTGCCTCCTCATGTCTGTGTACCTGCCTCCTCATGTATGTGTACCTGCCCACTCATATCTGTGTACCGGCCTCCTCATGTCTGTGTACCTGCCTCCTCATGTCTGTGTACCTGCCTTCTCATATCTGTGTATCTGCCTCCTCATGTCTGTGTACTTGCCTTCTCATGTCTGTGTACCTGCCTCCTATCTGTGTACCTGCCTCCTCATATCTGTGTACCTGCCTCCTCATGTCTGTGTACCTGCCTCCTCATGTCTGTGTACCTGCCCACTCATATCTGTGTACCGGCCTCCTCATGTCTGTGTACCTGCCTCCTCATATCTGTGTACCTGCCTCCTCATGTCTGTGTACCTGCCTCCTCATGTCTGTGTACCTGCCTCCTCATATCTGTGTACCTGCCTCCTCATGTCTGTGTACTTGCCTTCTCATGTCTGTGTACCTGCCTCCTCATATCTGTGTACCTGCTTCCTCATACCTGTGTACCTGCCTCCTCATGTCTGTGTACCTGCCTTCTCATGTCTGTGTACCTGCCTCCTCATGTCTGTGTACCTGCCTCCTCATGTCTGTGTACCTGCCTTCTCATGTCTGTGTACCTGCCTCCTCATATCTGTGTACCTGCCTTCTCATGTGTAGCTGCCTTCTCATGTCTGTGTACCTGCCTCCTCATGTCTGTGTACCTGCCTCCTCATGTCTGTGTACCTGCCTCCTCATGTCTGTGTACCTGCCTTATCATGTCTGTGTACCTGCCTTCTCATGTCTGTGTACCTGCCTCCTCATGTCTGTGTACCTGCCTCCTCATATCTGTGTACCTGCTTCCTCATACCTGTGTACCTGCCTCCTCATGTCTGTGTACCTGCCTTCTCATGTCTGTGTACCTGCCTCCTCATGTCTGTGTACCTGCCTCCTCATGTCTGTGTACCTGCCTCCTCATATCTGTGTACCTGCCTTCTCATGTCTGTGTACCTGCCTCCTCATGTCTGTGTACCTGCCTTCTCATGTCTGTGTACCTGCCTCCTCATGTCTGTATACTTGCCTCCTCATGTCTGTGTACCTGCCTCCTCATGTCTGTGCACTGCCTCCTCATGTCTGTGTACCTGCCTCCTCATGTCTGTGTGCTTGCCTCATGTCTATGTACCGGCCTCCTCATGTCTGTGTACCTGCCTCCTCATGTCTGTGTACCTGCCTTCTCATGTCTGTGTACCTGCCTCCTCATGTCTGTGTACCTGCCTCCTCATGTCTGTGTACCTGCCTCCTCATATCTGTGTACCTGCCTTCTCATGTCTGTGTACCTGCCTCCTCATGTCTGTATACTTGCCTCCTCATGTCTGTGTACCTGCCTCCTCATGTCTGTGCACTGCCTCCTCATGTCTGTGTACCTGCCTCCTCATGTCTGTGTGCTTGCCTCATGTCTATGTACCGGCCTCCTCATCTCTGTGTACCTGCCTCCTCATGTCTATGTACCTGCCTCCTCATATCTGTGTACCTGCCTCCTCATGTCTGTGTACTTGCCTCCTCATGTCTGTGTACCTGCCTCCTAATGTCTGTGTACCTGCCTCCTCATGTCTGTGTACTTGCCTCCTCATGTCTGTGTACTTGTCTCCTCATGTCTGTGTACCTGCCTCCTCATGTCTGTGTACTTGCCTCCTCATGTCTGTGTACCTGCCTCCTCATGTCTGTGTACCTGCCTTCTCATGTCTGTGCACTTGCCTCCTCATGTCTATGTACTTGCCTCATGTCTGTGTACCTGCCTCCTCATGTCTGTGCACCTACCTCCTCATGTCTGTGTACCTGCCTCCTCATGTCTGTATACTTGCCTCCTCATGTCTGTGTACCTGCTTCCTCATGTCTGTGCACTGCCTCCTCATGTCTGTGTACCTGCCTCCTCATGTCTGTGTGCTTGCCTCATGTCTATGTACCGGCCTCCTCATGTCTGTGTACCTGCCTCCTCATGTCTATGTACCTGCCTCCTCATATCTGTGTACCTGCCTCCTCATGTCTGTGTACTTGCCTCCTCATGTCTGTGTACCTGCCTCCTAATGTCTGTGTACCTGCCTCCTCATGTCTGTGTACTTGCCTCCTCATGTCTGTGTACCTGTCTCCTCATGTCTGTGTACTTGCCTTCTCATGTCTGTGTACCTGCCTCCTCATGTCTCTGTAAATGCCTCGTGTCTGTGTACCTGCTTCCTCATGTCTGTACTTGCCTCCTCATGTCTGTGTACCTGCCTTCTCATGTCTGTGTACCTGCCTCCTCATGTCTGTGCACCTGCCTCCTCATGTCTGTGTACCTGCCTCCTCATGTCTGTATACTTGCCTCCTCATGTCTGTGTACCTGCCTCCTCATGTCTGTGCACTGCCTCCTCATGTCTGCGTACCTGCCTCCTCATGTCTCTGTACCTGCCTCGTGTCTGTGTACCTGCCTCCTCATGTCTGTGTACCTGCCTCTTCATGTCTGTGCACCTGCCTCCTCATGTCTGTGTACCTGCCTCCTCTTGTCTGTATACTTGCCTCCTCATGTCTGTGTACCTGCCTCCTCATGTCTGTGCACTGCCTCCTCATGTCTGCGTACCTGCCTCCTCATGTCTGTGTACCTGCCTCCTCATGTCTGTGCACTGCTTCCTCATGTCTGTGTACCTGCCTCCTCATGTCTGTGTGCTTGTCTCATGTCTATGTACCTGCCTCCTCATGTCTGTGTACCTGCCTCCTCATGTCTGTGTACTTGCCTCCTCATGTCTGTGTACCTGTCTCCTCATGTCTGTGTACCTGCCTCCTCATGTCTGTGTACTTGCCTCCTCATGTCTGTGTACCTGTCTCCTCATGTCTGTGTACTTGCCTTCTCATGTCTGTGTACCTGCCTCCTCATGTCTCTGTACCTGCCTCGTGTCTGTGTACCTGCCTCCTCATGTCTGTACTTGCCTCCTCATGTCTGTGTACCTGCCTTCTCATGTCTGTGTACCTGCCTTCTCATGTCTGTGTACCTGCCTTCTCATGTCTGTGTACTTGCCTCCTCACGTCTGCGTACCTGCCTTCTCATGTCTCTGTATCTGCCTCGTGTCTGTGTACCTGCCTCCTCATGTCTGTGTACCTGCCTCCTCATGTCTGTGCACCTGCCTCCACATGTCTGTGTACCTGCCTCCTCATGTCTGTATACTTGCCTCCTCATGTCTGTGTACCTGCCTCCTCATGTCTGTGCACTGCCTCCTCATGTCTGTGTACCTGCCTCCTCATGTCTGTGTGCTTGCCTCCTCATGTCTGAGTACTTGCCTCCTCATGTTTGTATGCTTGCCTCCTCAGGTCTGTGTACTTGCCTCCTCATGTCTGTGTACCTGCCTCCTCATGTCTGTGTACCTGCCTTCTCATGTCTGTGTACCTGCCTCCTCATGTCTCTGTACCTGCCTCGTGTCTGTGTACCTGCCTCCTCATGTCTGTACTTGCCTCCTCATGTCTGTGTACCTGCCTTCTCATGTCTGTGTACCTGCCTTCTCATGTCTGTGTACCTGCCTTCTCATGTCTGTGTACTTGCCTCCTCACGTCTGCGTACCTGCCTCCTCATGTCTGTGTACCTGCCTCCTCATGTCTGTGTACTTGCCTCCTCATGTCTGTGTACTTGCCTCCTCATGTCTGTGTACCTGCCTCCTCATGTCTGCGTACTTGACTCCTCATGTCTGTGTACCTGCCTCCTCATGTCTGTGTACCTGCCTCCTCATGTCTGTGTACTTGCCTCCTCATGTCTGTGTACTTGTCTCATGTCTGTGTACCTGCCTCCTCATGTCTGTGTACCTGCCTCCTCATGTCTGTGTGCTTGCCTCCTCATGTCTGTGTACCTGCCTCTTCATGTTTGTGTACCTGCCTCCTCATGTCTGTGTACTT
>NC_091294.1:38647385-38704885 GCF_038502225.1 Cherax quadricarinatus | reverse complement strand
TAGTGGTGGTGATAGTAGAAGGGGTGGTAATAGTAGTGGTAGTGATTGTGGTGGTGATAGTAGTGGGGTGGTGATAGTAGTGGTGGTGATAATAGTGGTGGTGATAGTAGTGGGGTGGTGATAGTAGTGGTGGTGATAGTAGTGGTGGTGATAGTAGTGGTGGTGATAGTAGTGGGGTGGTGATAGTAGTGGTGGTGATAGTAGTGGGGTGGTGATAGTAGTGGTGGTGATAGTAGTGGTGGCGATAGTGGTGATGGTGATAGAAGCGGTGGTGATAGTGGTGGTGGTGATAGTGGTGGTGGTGATAGTGGTGGTGGTGATGGTGGTGGTGATAGTGGTAGTGGTGATAGTGGTGGTGGTGATAGTAGTGGTGGTGATAGTGGTGGTGATAGTAGTGGTGATGATAGTAGTGGTGGTGACAATAACAGTGGTGATAGTGGTGGTGGTGATAGTGGTGGTGATAGTAGTGGTGGTGATAGTGCTGGTGGTGATAGTAGTGGTGGTGATAGTGGTGGTGATAGTAATGGTGGTGACAGTAGTGTTGGTGATAGTAGAAGGGGTGGTAATAGTAGTGGTAGTGATAGTGGTGGTGATAGTAGTGGGGTGGTGATAGTAGTGGTGGTGATAATAGTGGTGGTGATAGTAGTGGGGTGGTGATAGTAGTGGTGTTGATAGTAGTGGTGGTGATAGTAGTGGTGGTGATAGTAGTGGGGTGGTGATAGTAGTGGTGGTGATAGTAGTGGGGTGGTGATAGTAGTGGTGGTGATAGTATTGGGGTGGTGATAGTAGTGGTGGTGATAGTAGTGGGGTGGTGATAGTAGTGGTGGTGATAGTAGTGGTGGTGATAGTAGTGGTGGTGATAGTAGTGGGGTGGTGATAGTAGTGGTGGTGATAGTAGTGGGGTGGTGATAGTAGTGGGGTGGTGATAGTAGTGGTGGTGATAGTAGTGGGGTGGTGATAGTAGTGGTGGTGATAGTAGTGGGGTGGTGATAGCAGTGGTGGTGATAGTAGTGGGGTGGTGATAGTAGTGGTGGTGATAGTAGTGGTGGTGGTGATAGTAGTGGGGTGGTGATAGTAGTGGTGGTGATAGTAGTGGGGTGGTGATAGTAGTGGGATGGTGATAGTAGTGGTGGTGATAGTAGTGGTTGTGATAGTAGTGGGGTGGTGATTGTAGTGGGGTGGTGATAGTAGTGGTGGTGATAGTAGTGGTGGTGATAGTAGTGGGGTGGTGATAGTAGTGGGGTGGTGATAGAAGTGGGGTGGTGATAGTAGTGGTGGTGATAGTAGTGGGGTGGTGACAGTAGTGGTGGTGATAGTAGTGGTGGTGATAGTAGTGGGGTGGTGATAGTAGTGGGGTGGTGATAGTAGTGGTGGTGATAGTAGTGGTGGTGATAGTAGTGGTGGTGATAATAGTGGGGTGGTGATAGTAGTGGTGGTGATAGTAGTGGTGGTGATAATAGTGGGGTGGTGATAGTAGTGGGGTGGTTATAGTAGTAGTGGTGATAATAGTGGGGTGGTGATAGTAGTGGTGGTGATAATAGTGGGGTGGTGATAGTAGTGGTGGTGATAGTAGTGGTGGTGATAATAGTGGGGTGGTGATAGTAGTGGTGGTGATAGTAGTGGTGGTGATAGTAGTGGGGTGGTGATAGTAGTGGTGGTGATAATAGTGTGGTGGTGATAGTAGTGGTGGTGATAATAGTGGGGTGGTGATAGTAGTGGTGGTGATAGTAGTGGTGGTGATAGTAGTGGTGGTGATAGTAGTGGTGGTGATAATAGTGGGGTGGTGATAGTAGTGGTGGTGATAGTAGTGGTGGTGATAGTAGTGGTGGTGATAATAGTGGGGTGGTGATAATAGTGGTGGTGATAGTAGTGGTGGTGATAGTAGTGGTGGTGATAGTAGTGGTGGTGATAATAGTGGGGTGGTGATAGTAGTGGTGGTGATAGTAGTGGTGGTGATAGTAGTGGTGCTGATAGTAGTGGTGGTGATAATAGTGGGGTGGTGATAGTAGTGGTGGTGATAGTAGTGGTGGTGATAGTAGTGGTGGTGATAATAGTGGGGTGGTGATAGTAGTGGTGGTGATAGTAGTGGTGGTGATAGTGGTGGTGATAGTAGTGGTGGTGATAATAGTGGGGTGGTGATAGTAGTGGTGGTGATAGTAGTGGTGGTGATAGTAGTGGTGGTGATAGTAGTGGTGGTGATAATAGTGGGGTGGTGATAGTAGTGGTGGTGATAGTAGTGGTGGTGATAGTAGTGGTGGTGATAGTAGTGGTGGTGATAGTAATGGTGGTGATAATAGTGTGGTGGTGATAGTAGTGGTGGTGATAATAGTGGGGTGGTGATAGTAGTGGTGGTGATAGTAGTGGTGGTGATAGTAGTGGTGGTGATAATAGTGGGGTGGTGATAGTAGTGGTGGTGATAGTAGTGGTGGTGATAGTAGTGGTGGTGATAGTAGTGGTGGTGATAATAGTGGGGTGGTGATAGTAGTGGTGGTGATAGTAGTGGTGGTGATAGTGGTGGTGATAGTAGTGGTGGTGATAATAGTGGGGTGGTGATAGTAGTGGTGGTGATAGTAGTGGTGGTGATAGTAGTGGTGGTGATAGTAGTGGTGGTGATAATAGTGGGGTGGTGATAGTAGTGGTGGTGATAGTAGTGGTGGTGATAGTAGTGGTGGTGATAGTAGTGGTGGTGATAGTAATGGTGGTGATAATAGTGTGGTGGTGATAGTAGTGGTGGTGATAATAGTGGGGTGGTGATAGTAGTGGTGGTGATAGTAGTGGTGGTGATAGTAGTGGTGGTGATAATAGTGGGGTGGTGATAGTAGTGGTGGTGATAGTAGTGGTGGTGATAGTAGTGGTGGTGATAGTAGTGGTGGTGATAATAGTGGGGTGGTGATAGTAGTGGTGGTGATAGTAGTGGTGGTGATAGTAGTGGTGGTGATAATAGTGGGGTGGTGATAGTAGTGGTGGTGATAGTAGTGGTGGTGATAGTAGTGGTGGTGATAATAGTGGGGTGGTGATAGTAGTGGTGGTGATAGTAGTGGTGGTGATAGTAGTGGTGGTGATAGTAGTGGTGGTGATAATAGTGGGGTGGTGATAGTAGTGGTGGTGATAGTAGTGGTGGTGATAGTAGTGGTGGTGATAGTAGTGGTGGTGATAATAGTGGGGTGGTGATAGTAGTGGTGGTGATAGTAGTGGTGGTGATAGTAGTGGTGGTGATAATAGTGGGGTGGTGATAGTAGTGGTGGTGATAGTAGTGGTGGTGATAGATTGTTATTTTTGTTGCAGTTATGTTACTAATATTATTTATGGCTGGTGATATACACAATGTGCTCTCCTAACTATCCCTCCTCCCCCTCCTCCCCCTCCTCCTCCTCCGCCTCCTCCTCCTCCTCCTCCTCCTCCTCCTCCTCCTCCTCCTCCTCCTCCTCCTCCTCCTTCCCCAATCCCTCCATCCGCCCATCCATCTACCTCCCTCCTCTCCTCCCCGACCACCCTTCCTTGTCCGTCCCCCCTACTCACCCTCTTCATCCACCTCATCCCTCCCATTACGTCAAGTAAAGTGTCAAGACTGCCTTCAAGCACACACCACATTGCTATGTGACTGATCTCCTCTATTTATGGTTCCATTAGTCTCCTTCACTCTTTTTTTTACTCCCCACCACCCGCCTCACTCAATACCTCCCCACCCTCATCCTACCAACTTGCTACCTCCCCACTCACTACCTCCTCAGTGACACAGTAACACCAGGCATTACTGGGAAGAGAGAAAGAAACTTCCATTAAAATTGAAGTTATTTCGTAAGAATTAAACAGCATGGATTCAGAGGTGGTGACTCGTACCAGCTGCATGGCGAGGTAACGGAAGTGAGTCAAGGGACCCATGAACACAATATTCTTACACTGCAAGAAGGTGTTTTATATTGTGTCTCACAGGAGACTCGACCCTCGCAAATGCAAATAGGTGATTATATAAACACACATATACTCACGCACACACACTGACGCATACACACACACACACACTCTCACAAGTGTCCCTGTTTGCAGATAATGTGAAGTTGATGAGAAGAATTCAATCGGACGAGGACCAGGCAGAACTACAAAGGAATCTGGACAGGCTGCAGGCCTCGTCCAGCAATTGGCTCCTGGAGTTCAATCCCACCAAGTGCAAAGTCATGAAGATTGGGGAAGGGCAAAGAAGACCGCAGACGGAGTACAGTCTAGGGGGCCAGAGACTACTAAATTCACTCAAGGAAAAGGATCTTGGGGTGAGTATAACACCGGGCACTTCTCCTGAGGCGCACATCAACTAAATAACTGCTGCAGCATATGGGCGCCTGGCAAACCTAAGAACAGCATTCCGACATCTTAACAAGGAATCGCTCAGGACCCTGTACACTGTGTACGCTAGGCCCATATTGGAGTATGCAGCACCAGTTTGGAACCCACACCTAGCCAAGCACTTAAGGAAACTAGAGAACGTGCAAAGTTTTGCAACAAGACTAGTCCCAGAGCTAAGGAGTATGTCCGATGAGGAGAGGCTAAGGGTAATCGACCTGACGACACTGGAGGACAGGAGAAACTGGGGGAAAGGGTATGATAACGACATATAAAATACTGAGAGGAATCCACAAGGTGTCCCAGAGATGGGACACAACAAGGGATCACAGTTGGAAGTTAAAGACAGATGAATCACATAGATGTTAGGAAGTATTTCTTTAGTCAGAGTTGTCAGGAAGTGGAATAGTCTGGGAAGTGATGTAGTGGAGGCAGGATCCATACATAGCTTTAAGAAGAGGTATGATAAAGCTTATGGAGCAGGAAGAGTGACTTAGTAACGATCAGTGAGAAGGCGGGGCCAGGAGCTGTGAATCGACCCCTGAAACCACAACTAGGTGAGTACACACACACACACACGCATACACACACACACACAGATGAGGATCAGGCAGGATTTCTAAGAGACCTGGACAGGCTGGACACCTGGTCCAGCAACTGGCTTCTCGAATTTAACCCCGTCAAATGCAAAGTTGTGAAGATCGGAGAAGGGCAAAGAAGACCGCAGACGGAGTATAGGCTGGTGGCAAAGGTTTGCGACAAGGTTAGTTCCAGAGCTAAGGGGAATGTCCTATGAAGAAAGGTTATGGGAAATCGGTCTGACGACACTGGACACTGGAGGACAGGAGGGTTAAGGGAGACATGATAACGACATACAAAATACTGCGTGGAATAGACAAGGTGGACAGAGACAGGATGTTCCAGAGAGGGGACACAGAAACAAGGGGTCACAATTGGAAGTTGAAGACCCAGATGAATCAAAGGGATGTTAGGAAGTATTTCTTCAGTCATAGAGTAGTCAGGAAGTGGAATAGCCTAGCAAGTGAGGTAGTGGAGGGAGAAACCATACATAGCTTTAAGATGATGTATGATAAAGCTCATGGAGCATGGAGAGAGAGGACCTAGTAGCACTCAGTGAAGAGGCGGGGGCCAGGAGTTGAGTATCGACCCCTGAAACCACAATTAGGCGAGTATACATATGAAGAAACAGACCGGGAAAATTTGCAGTTCTATCAATAAAGATCGAGAAGCAAAACCTAGTCATCGTGGTTGTATACAAGCCACCAGATGCAACCTCCCAACAGTTCAAGGAACAGCTACTGAAAATCGATTACTGTCTGGAAAATCTTCTAGCTCCATCCCCAAACATCTTACTGCTTGGTGATTTCAACTTAAGGCATACAAAATGGAAGAATGTAGCGAATAATGTTATAGCTGAAACAATCCCTGGAGGCAGCGCAGATGAAAGGTCACACACACATGAGCTACTAAGTCTCTGCGAAAAACACACCTTAAGCCAGCAGATAGTGGAGCCAACAAGACTAGAAAACACATTTGACCTTATCTTCACAAATAATGAGGACCTGGTAAGAGATATAAAAAACAACTAATTCCGATAACAATCTAATCGAAGTCCAGACTTACATGCACAGGAGTCCTGATCAGCAAAATGCATGTAAGTGTGAAGGTGTCTTTACAAAATACAACTTCAACAACAAGAACATCAACTGGGACCAGGTAAACCATGTCTTAAATGAAACATGTTGGGAAGATATCTTAAATAACATAGATTCAAACCAATGCCTTGAAAGGATCAACTTCCTGGCAGCTGAAGCATGTTCTAGGCATATTCCCCTAAGCAAGAAGAGCAGGAGTAAACTGGAGAGAGAAAGACCCTCCCTCTACAGAAGACGACGAAGAATCACTGAACTCCACAGAAATGCTAGAATATCTGATACACGGACGGATGCGCTGACCAGGGAAGTGGAAACTATCGAACTTAAGTTAAAGGACTCTTACAGGAACCAGGAGAGACAGGAGGAGCTTAAAGCTATTAGTGAAATTGAAATAAATTCGAAATATTTATTTTCATATGCCGAAAACAATGCAAATACCACATCCAGTATCGGGCCCTTACTCATACTGGATGGGACTTACACAGATGACAACAAGGAAATGAGTGAAATACTGAAATCCCAGTATGACTCTGTGTTTAGTGAGCCTCTAATCAGTCTGAGGGTCAACAATCTAAATGATTTCTTCATGAATGAGCCTCAAAATTCTATCAATGTATGTCAGATTTCCGACATTACCCTAACTCCGATAGACCTTGAAAAAGCCATTGACAACATGCCCATGCACTAAGCCCCAGGCCCAGACTCGTGGAACTCTGTGTTGATTAAGAACTGCAAGAAACCCCTCTCACGTGCCCTAAGTATACTATGGAGGAGCTTAGACATGGGTGAAATTCCACAGACACTTAAAACAACGGATATAGCCCCACTCCATAAAGGTGGCAGCAAAGCATTAGTTAAGAACTATAGACCAATAGCCCTAACGTCCCACATCAAAAAAATCTTTGAAAGAGTGCCAAGAAGCATGATTGCAAACCACCTGGATTCCCAAAAACTGCACAATCCAGGGCAACATGGGTTCAGGGCAGGTCGCTCCTGCCTCTCACAACTACAGGATCACTATGATGTGGCCTTGGATGCACTGGAAGAAAAACAGAATGCAGACGTAATATACACAGACTTTGCAAAAGCGTTTGACAAGTGCTATCATGGCTTAATAGCGCACAAAATGCGTGCTAAAGGAATAACTGGCAAAGTTGGGAGATGGATCTTCAACTTCCTAACCAATCGAACACAAAGAGTAGTGGTCAACAGAGTTAAATCGGAGGTGCCATAGTGAAGAGCTCTGTTCCACAAGGCACAGTACTCGCCCCCATCCTGTTCCTCATCCTCATATCAGACATAGGCAGAGATGTAATTAATCCACAGCACCGTATCATCCTTTGCAGACGATACTAGGATTTGCATGAGGCTGTCATCTATTGAGGACACGGTTGACCTCCATGAAAATATAAACTAAGTTTTCCAATGGGCAACGGTAAACAATATGATGTTCAATGAGGACAAATTCCAACTACTCCGTTATGGAAAACTGGAGGAGATAATAACTAGAACAGAGTATACTACAAACTCTGGCCATACAATAGAGCGGAAAAATAATGTAAGGGACCTGGGAGTAGTAATGTCTGAGGATCTCACTTTCAAGGGTCACAACAGTGCCACGATCATAAGTGCAAAGAAAATGATAGGATGGATAATGAGAACGTTCAAAACGAGAGATGCCAAGCCAGTGATGATCCTTTTCAAATCACTTGTTCTCTCTAGGCTGGAATACTGCTGTACATTAACATCTCCGTTCAAAGCAGGTGAAATTGCAGATCTAGAGAGTGTACAGAAAACCTTTACTGCACGTATAAGTTCTGTCAAGCACCTTAACTACTGGGAACGCTTGGAAGCACTTGACTTGTAATCGTTGGAACGCAGGAGAGGGAGATATATCATAATCTAAACTTGGAAAATCCTAGAAGGAATGGTCCCGAATCTGCACACAGAAATCACTTCCTACGAAAGTAAAAGACTGGGCAGACGATGCAAAATACCCCCAATTAAAAGTAGGGGCGCCATTGGCACACTAAGAGGAAACACCATAAGTATCCGGGGCCCACCAAGCATAAGGGGAATTACCAATAGGCCTCTGACTGCCTTCAAGAGGGAGCTGGACAGATACCTAAAATCAGTGCCGGATCAGCCGGGCTGTGGTTCATACGTTGGACTACGTGTGGCCAGCAGTAACAGCCTGGTTGATCAGGCCCTGATCCACCGGGAGGCCTGGTCGCGGACCGGGCCGCGGGGGCGTTGATCCCCGGAATAGCCTCCAGGTAGACTCCAAGTAGACGGGGAGAGAGAGAGAGAGAGAGAGAGAGAGAGATAGACAGACAGACAGACAGAGAGGTGGTGCTGGACCTTGTTTTCCTGGAGTGACTTTGATGTAGAGGACACTGAACATGAGAGGCCCCTGGGTGCTAGTGACCTGTGGTCTTGAACATTGAAAACCTTGTGAAAACGAGCGTCCAACGAAGAGAACCACGGAGCATGAAGGAAACCATAAATCTGGCTTCGCATGGCACACTTGAGTAGCCTGTCGTGGGAAGGAAAGCCAGATGTAAATACAACGAAGGAAATGATCGAACATGTAGCTGGAAAGTGCCGGGAATCAGAAGACAAATTCACACCCAGAAGAAACACAGGCAAAAACAGAGTGAGTCCATGGTTCAACAAGCGGTACAGGGTGGCAAAAGCTAAATGTGAAAGAGCATGGAAGAAATATAGAAAAAGAAAAACGGATAATAGGCAAGCAAACAGAGGAGCCAGAAACGAACACACACGGCTAAGAAGACAGGCTGAATGACAACTCCAGCGCTGTGTGACCCTTGTAGGTTTAGTCCTTAGTTTATATTATTATAATACTAATAATGAAAACTCGAGGATGGCATAGTATCGAAAGCCAAATGTGAGCCAAAGTGACGTACAGATTCATCAAAAAGAAGCCATCTTGAAGCACCAAGTAACTAGGCTAAATAAATTAGGTGTGAAACTCACCAGAAATGACCAGGAACCCTGTGAGGAGCACAACAAAGAAGATTTAGGGAGGAGCTCTCAGTGGAAACAGGAATATTGCCAGAGAGTCAAAGAGGAAGTGTGCATCAACGAGTACCGGCATTTGTCAAGCCGCATCTTGGAGTATGCAGAACCAATTTGAAACCCACATCTGGTAAAGCATGTCAATTAGCCGGAAAAAAATGCAAAGGTTTACAACGAAACTAGTCCCAGAGCTGAGAGGTATGAGCTATGACTAGAGACCGATGGAGCTTAACCTGACGACCTAAGAGGACAGTAGGACCAGAGGTGACATGATTACAACGTGCAAATTTCAGAGGGATTGATAAGGTAGACAGCGTAAATTTATTAAAGAGGCGGGACTCAGGTACACGAGGGCACAACTGGAAATTAAAAAACACAGATGTGTTATAGGGATGGAGTCATAGGGGTGTTAGGAAATACTTCTTTAGCCTTGGAATTGTCGGGAAGTGGAATTACCTAGACAGCAAAGAGGCAGAATCCACACATGGCTTTAAGCATAGATACGCGACTGAGCTCATGCAGCCAGGCGAGAGTGAACCCAGTAGAGGCCAGCGAAGACGTGGGTCCAGAATCTGAGACTCACAGCTGGATCTTTTGGTCATCTGACCGAGGCCTTCCACTGGCTTGCCGGTCTACACCTTTAAAACTTCTGGTTATAATTCATTTTCTGATTAATTAATTGTACAAAAAAGTTCCATGCAAAAGGCAATGTGGGTTTTCTGGATTTGTTTTGTAGTTGGTCCAGATCTTGAAGTAGAAAATGTAAAACAGTCGATGTTACCGAGAAGTGTCATAGAAAACCTGATCTTCTCCCTAACTGAATCATTATTTATAAACATGGTTAACCATTTTAAATATGAAACACCTAGAACTTTCAAACACTCTTTGTAGTTTGTATCCTTCTTGGCATTTACATTCGCAATCGTTTTTTGCAAATTGCAAAAAAGGGTTATTATTTTACCTCTATGTGTGTATACTCTATACCAGTATACTTTATATCTGTTTACTACATACTTGTGTATGTGTTGGGATTGTGTGTTCTATTTAATCTTCTTATATATTTTGGCATGTTGCTGATCTCTAGAGAGGGAAGGAGGGAGGGAGGATTGGATAAGGTTAATAGAAACAGTTACATGAAGGAAATGGAAAAGGAAGGAGGGGAAGAGGGATGGAGGGAAGGAAAGACGGGAAGAGGGAAGTTCGTAAGGAGGGTATTAGGTAAGGAAGGAGAGAAAGAGGGAAGTATATAAGGAAGGAGGGGAGACGGGAGAGAACTTGGTGTAATATATCACCAGTCAGTAGTCACGAACGTCTTACAATATATTATACATAACAGTCTAGTATAACACCAGTGGTCATCAGCAGATGATGGTGATTATACTGAAAATAGTAACAGATCTTGCTCTTTATTCCACTCACCTTCACTGGTGCTCCACTCACCTTCACTGGTGCTCCACTCACCTTCACTGGTGCTCCACTCACCTTCACTGGTGCTCCACTCACCTTCACTGGTGCTCCACTCACCTTCACTGGTGCTCCACTCACCTTCACTGGTGCTCCACTCACCTTCACTGGTGCTCACTCATCAGAGAAATGCTCTCACTCAGTTGCCATGGGTTCACACTCCTCCAGTTCTGTTGTTAAACTATTTCGCTAGTCAGAAATACTCTCACGTAATACACCGCGATGCTTCCCATATACCACTTAGGTTAAGTTTAGTCGTGAGTCTTAGTCATATGATGACCCACAGCTGGAGCTTTTGGTCATCTGACTGAGGCCTTTTGCTGCTTACTGGTCCACGCCTTTAAAAATTATCGTTATTATAACATATACCACTCCCAGTCCACCATTATCGTACGTATTAAAGTAGACACATATACATAATATTATTACAAGGGTTAGCTGGAGTTATTCTCCTGGGCTACCCAGTACAGACACCCCCCGCTTTACGGCGTTTCACTAATACAGCGGTTTTTCAATTATACCCATTCTTCATTTATTCAGACTGCTTACGATGAATATATTCACCACTCACTATAAGCTAAGGACGATAATATTTTAAGGTAAGTAATGTGTGTTCTGTATATGCATTTTATAGGCCTAGCTATATTACTCTGGTGGCCTGGTGGCTAACGCTCTCGTTTCACACGGCGAGGTTCGATTCCCAGCCAGAGTAGAAACATTGGGTGTGTTTCTTTCCACCTGTTGTCTATGTTCCCCATCAGTAAAATGGGTACCTGGGTGTGTTAGTCGACTGGTGTGGGTCGCATCCTGGGACACTGACCTAATTTGCCCGACATGCGGAGCATAACAAGGGGCTTTCTATATAGTAGTATGTCATTGTTGTCAGCTAGGACTGTATACCATGTACATGCACTTGCAGTAAATAAAGATATTATATTATTATTATTATTATTATTATTATTATTATTATTATTATTATTATTATTATTATTATTATTATATATGAGTGTAAACATGTTATCAGGTTTTTATATGTATCTGAAAATGAAAAAAATACTGTGATTCACTTTACAGCGATTGTCACATTACAGTGGTAGCCTGGAACCTAACCTGCTGTATAAGCGGGGCCACCCTATATTTCCTTTGCTTAGTTGACCTATGTTCTAAAGAGTACCTACGTACTATACACATGAAGAAAGCTCCTTATCACGCTAATTAGGTGTACAGGGGTATAAAGGTTAGGGTATAATTTAACCTGTTATCAAGAGTAACAGGAGGAAATCAAATGGAATTCAAATGGTTATTATTTACTGACGAACAGATGGGACAAATACAAATGGTGTATGTTTAGAACAATTTTTCAAGCATACAGTGATCAATAATCGGAAAATATTACTAGAGATGGTATAAAGTAATAAAAAGATATTTTACTTGAAAATACCGGAGACCTGTGTACCAACTGTGCACACGTCTCTCCACCAGCCTAGCCAGGCCACTCAACTCTCACTCCTCATTATTTTATTTCTTCGGGCTTCATGCAGGCCTAAAAACTCCCATTCCCTCATCAATATTCTCTTCTTGTGGAAAAGTATTACTACGTGGAGTCGTAAGGGCGAAAATAAGTACCACAAGGTGTTTACATTCTGGAATCCCTTGATAGAACTAGAATGTGAGGATTAACACATCTGAACAAGACTTCACGTAGGAGAATCTAAGAGCGTTCTGAGTTCTTATTCTGTTTTTATCCTAACTTGTAAATCGATCTCAGATCCTACAATACACAAAAGATGCAAACTCAATACAAAGCAGTAACTACCATAAAGTATGCTCTCCGTCTTCCAGGGCTCAAATATTCTTCATAATCTCACCAGATTATACCAGCCATCAACGTAAGTTTCCAGTCCCTCGAAGCTACCATAAAGGTTTTATAAGAATCTTAGTCTATTCGCTCTACTGAACCAACATTCACCAGGTTACCTGATGCTTTCTCTCTCCCAGTTTCAATCCCAGACCAATTTCGTGCCCAGAGAATACTCACAGAACACTCAAATGACCCTCCTCTATCCCTTAGCTCCTAACAACAGCACTAGGATTTGCAGATTCAACAGACGGCTCACACAGACCTTATAGCAATCACCAAAACAAACTAGGCTACATATCTCCGAATATGATCGCCCACAGTCCCAATACCAATCCCAAACTTATTTTTCAAAACTTAACTTCAGACTTCACAATCATAAAAATACGTAAATTAATTCAAAGAATGTTGCTCTTTTTACAAAGTTTACGTTCAATTCCTCCCCTTCCTCACATTAAAAAAAATCCTCTTCTTCCCGTGTGCTGATTTGTGGTGAGTTTCCAGCTGAGGGAAAACACGTCCTGCACTGACAGCTATCACTGCCAGCATAAATTTAACTAGCACTAAACTTATTATTAAATATTAAATGATGACAGATCACTTTATCTCCACCGACAGACATAAGTAGGTATAACTTTCGTCAGGAAACGGGACAAGTGTTTCCTGACGCGGGTCTTAGTCATATGATGACCTACTGCTGGAACTTTTGGTGATCTGAAGGAGGACTTCTTCTGGCTTACCTGTTCACCTCTTTAAAAATTGTGGTTATGATTGTATCAATTTCTACCTCTCTCTCTCTCCACCGAAAAAATGTTAACCACCTAACCTTCATCTACTAGGAAAAGAGGGAGGAAGTTAGGGAAAAAATTTGAGAAGTAAAGAGTGAAAGTGGGAGTGAAGGAAGAAGGTGAGGGAAGGGGAGAGCAGAAGGAAGGGAAGGAGGGAGGGAGGAAGGAAGCGAAAGACACGTCTCTCAATGCTACTTCACAGTATTATGTACAAGCTAGACCACAGTCAATATTTAACAATGAGATAAAAGACTTGAAGGAGGGAGAAAGGGAGAGAAGGAGGCAAGGATGAGGGAGAGAGATAGAATGAAGGATAAGTGGGGGACGGAGGGAAGGATGAGGGTGGATAGGATGGGGGAAGGAGAGTAAGATGAGAGAGGGAATAATGAGGAAGGGAGAAAGAGAGGGCGAGAGAGAATTAAGGACAACTCTTGACTGTGTCACTCACTTTATAACATTGGTTAATCGTCAGTTAAATTAACTAGACGACTGCAAATAGTGCTAACAACTGACCCTTAAGCATTAACAAACTTACCCAAGGATTCTAATACAAAGTTGCTTAAACAAAAATCATATGCCTATCCTGGCACAAACATACACAAACACATATACACAGTGTGTATATGTGTTTTTGGTCATGGGCTCTAGGAAGTTGTAGGGAAAACTTTTGAAGCAAGAAGATAAGAGGAGAAAAAAAGCGATTGAAAGTATTATGAAAGCAATAGGAAAGAACGACATGGCCCAGAGGATAAATTTTCTGAGAACAGAGTATGTAAGAGAAAAAAAGCGGCCAGTCAAAGTGATTTTCAAGGCAGAATCAGCTCAAAACAGAATCCTGCAGGAGCAAGCACGACTAAGACACATACTGAAGTACCAGAGGGTGTACCCCGACCATGACAGAACACAAGAAGAAAGGCAGAAACTGAAAAAGAAGGTACAAGGACGCAAGGAGGAATGAGAGGCTAAGATGGAGATGAGCAGGAGAACCAAGACTCAGGAGGAAGAGCAAGTACAACCTCCCTCAGAACCACCCACAGAAGGACCTCAACCACAACAACCCCAATGCAACCAAACAATCTAACCCAAAACCCACACACTGTACCCCCTGCCCCATCCCTCTCATCACAAACTCCATCCCCACAGCAATCCTAAATAGTTCCCTGCCAGGTCTCCCGCTCCCCAGACTCCAACGTTCTCCTCAGACGACAGTTTTAGAAAAGAAGTTGAAGGTTTGGTATTTGAATGCGGATGGAATAACAAATAAATGTGAGGAGTGGCATGAAAGAATCAAGGAGACATCCCCAGACATCATAGCAGTCAAAGAAACGAAACTCACTGGGATGATAACAGACGGAATCTTCCCACCCAGATAGCAGATCCTGAGGAAAGATATAGGGAGCAGAGGGGGAGGAGGAGGAGGAGCTGCACTGATCATTAAAAACCTATGGGGATTTGAGAAAATGGAAGGAATGGATGAAATTGTCAAAAGGGACTACATAGTAGGTACAATTCAGTCTAAGGGACATAAGATAGTCATTGCAGTGATGTATAACCCATCCACAGAGCTGCAGGAGACCAAGAGAGGAATATGAAGAGATCAACAGAGCAATGGTGGACACACTAACTGAAGTGGCCAGAAGAGCTCACACGGGTAGAGCATAGTTACTAGTTTTGGGTGATTTCAATCACATGGAGGTTGACTGGGAAAACCTGGAGCCACACAGGGGTCCCAAAACATGGAGAGCCAAGATGATGGATGTGGTACTGGAAAACCTCATACATCAACATGTTAAGGACATTACCAGAGAGAGAGGGGGCATGAACCAGCAAGACTGGACCTCATGTTCACCCTGAGTAGCTCGGACATTGAGTACACCACATATGAAAGGCCCCTTGAAGGTAGTGAATACAAAGTAGAGTTACAAGTGAAGAGGGTAACAGGAGTAGGATGGGAAAAGCCAAACTACAAAAGGGGGGACTACACAGATATGAGGTACTTCCTGAAGGAGGTTCAGTGGGAAAGAGAATTGGCAGGAAAAGTCAGTAAATGAAATGATTGACTATATAACAAAAAATGCAAGGAGGCAGAGGAAAGGTTAGTTCCCAAGGGCAACATAAATAATGGGAAGACCAGAATGAGCCCTTGGTTTATCCAAAGATGTAGGGAGGCAAAAACTAAGTGTGCTAGAGATTGGAAAAAGTACAGAAGACAAAGGACCCAGGAAAATAAAGAGATTAGTCTAAGAGCCAGAAACGAGAATCCACAGATAAGGAGGGAGGCCCAGCGACAGTAGAAAAATGACAGCATCAAAAGACGAAAAGGACTCTGGGAAGTCAGAACAGAGGAGTACACCAACAAGGGATATACCAACAAGTGTTGGATGAAATACACACAACCGAGGAGGAGGTGAAGAAGCTGCTAAGTGACCTTGATACCTCAAAGGCTGTTGGACCTGACATCTCTCTGTGGGTCCTTAGAGAGGGAGCAGAGACACTGTGTGTGCCACTAACAACAATTTTCCACACAACCATTGAAAGTGGGCAACTACCTGAAGTATGGAAGACAGCAAATGTAGTCCCATTTTTAAAAAAGGAGACAGACACAAGGGAGTAAACTATAGACCGGTGTCACTGACATGTATAGCATGCAGAGTCATGGAGAAGATTATCAGGAGGTGAGTGGTGGAGCACCTAGAATGGAACAAGCTTATAAACGACAACCAAGAAGGCAAACCAAGAAGGCAAATCCTGTGTCACAAACCTACAGGAGTTTTATGACAAGGTAACGGAAGTAAGACATGAGAGAGAGGGGTAGGTAGATTGCATTTTCTTGGACTGCAAGAAGGCCTTTGACTCTGTTCCTCACAAGAGATTAGTGCTAAAGCTAGAGGATCAGGAACGTATAACAGGAAGGGCACTGTAATGGATCAGATAATGCTTGACATGGAGGCAACAACGAGTCATGGTACGTGACGAGATGTCAGAGTGGGCGCCTTTGACGGGCGGGGTTACACAAGGGTCAGTCCTAGGGCCAGTGCTATTTTTGGTATATGTGAATAACTTGATGGAAGGGATAGATTCAGAAGTGTCCCTGTTTGCAGATGATGTGAAGTTAATGAGGAGAATTAAATTGGATGAGGATCAGGCAGGACTACAAAGACACCTGGACTTGCTGGAAGCTTGGTCCAGCAACTGGCTCCTTGAATTTAACCCGGCCAAATGCAAAGTCATGAAGATCGGAGAAGGGAATAGACAGCAGACATAGTATAGGCTAGGTGTCTAAAGACTGCAAACCTCACTCGAGGAAAAGGATCTTGGTGTGAGTATAATACCGAGCTCATCTCCTGAGGCGCACATCAACCAGATAACTGATGCAGCATATGGACGGCTGGCAAACCTGAGAATAGCATTCCGATACCTCAGTAAGGAATCGTTCAAGACTGTACACCGTGTACGTCAGGCCCATACTGGAGTATGCAGCACCAGTTTGGAACCCACACCTGGTCAAGCACGTCAAGAAATTAGAGAAAGTGCAAAGGTTTGCAGCAAGGCTAGTTTCAGAGCTAAGGGAAATGTTATACGAAGAAAGGTTAAAGGAAATCGGCCTAACGACACTGGAGGACAGGAGGGTAATGGGAGACATGATAACGACATGCAAGATACTGCGAGGAATTGACAAGTGGACAGAGACAGGATGTTCCAGAGATGGGACACAAAAACAAGGGGTTGCAATTGGAAGTTGAAGATTTAGATGAGTCAAAGAGATGTTAGGAAGTATTTCTTTAGTCACAGAGTTGTCGGGAAGTGGAATAATCTGGCAAGTGGTGTAGTGGGGGGCAGGAACCATGCATAGTCTTAAGACGAGGTATGATAACGCTCATAGAGCAGGGAGAGAGAGAGGACCTAGTAACTCACCTAGTACTCACCACAAATAGGTGAGTAGATTTTCGCAAACACATACACACAAAAATATATACACAAACACATACACAAACACATATAAACAAACATATATACACAAACACATACACAAACACATATTCACATATTCAGTGAACAATCCTACTGTGATAACCAAAGTTATTAGTTAAAAAAAGTCGAGAGGAAGCCTGAAATCATTAATATTTCAAATTGCCAAGCCGCTAGGGGCCTAGTAGGCACCTGTTGCCACATAGATTCATATATACAAGGATCAAAGTGAGTGTGGAAGCGGTGTTCAAGAATTACGAGAGATTGGTTAACAAGTGAAATGTGGGGCACCATACAGTGAGAGTGAAAAAGTTAATAAGCAAAAGAAGAAAGGAAAAATAAAATATATAACAAGGGAAGGTGGCAGGAGTAGGCCTGCTGAAGCAGTGACGTCACAACAGTTGTATGACATTATACATATAAAGTGTAACCATCGAATGTGAAGTGTATTCTATCATAAGTGAAAAGTGAAATCACTTGAGGAATGCTGGATGTATGAGCATATATGGTTATAAACATCACGGGTGAAGGATTTTCAAAATAATGATAGAAGGCCTATGTACGACGACTACGTCATCAGCATCTGGCAACTTGTCATCACACTGCTGCTAGCACAAGTATTCACCTGTTGAGGTTCCATGTTGTCACATTCTGGTCTCTGCATCACTGTTAGATACTGGTCACTCACTCCTGCAAGCTATTACCAGAATTAGAGTAGAAATGGTATAGATAAGGTGAAGATAGGGTTGACCAGAGTGTGAGGAATAAACCGGTCTAGCCAGGGGTAACATCAGACACTTGTAGAAGCTGAGACAAGCTAAATTTTACAACCTAGTTACTTTCTATATTTTATAAGTAGAATTGATAAGTGTTAGAATTACTATTGGTAAGTTTTAGAATTACTGGTATTACTATTGGTATTTATTAGCAGTATGAATACTTAGAAGTGGGGGCACACACACATAGACACACACACACACAGGGACAAGCGGTCAGGCTCTTGTAAAAGCTGTAGTACACACGCACACACACACACATACACAGGATTTCACACCTTCCTGTAAACTGACCTGATAACCCTCCCTCCCTCCCTCTAACATTCCACTATCCACTATCCCCCCCTCTCTCTCTCAATACCTATCTCTCTCTCTACCTATCTCTCTCTTTACCTATCTCTCTCTCTCCCCTCTCCCATCTCTCCCCTCTAACATCTCTTCCCTCTCCCATCTCTCCCCTCTAACATCTCTCCCCTCTAACACCTCTCCCCCTCTAACATCTCTCCCCCTCTAACATTTCTCCCCCTCTCATTACCTCTCCCCTCTCCCATTTTCCATCTCTCTCCCCTTCTCCCCTCTCCCCCTCTCCTCTCTCTCTCCTCTCTCTCTTCCATCTCCCCCTCTCTCCCCCTTCTCCCCTGTCTCTCCCCCTCTCTCTCTCCCTTCTCTTTGCCCCCTCTCTCTCTCGCCTCTCCTCTCTCTCTCTCTCTCTTTTTTTTTTTTTTTTTTTTTTTTTTTTTTTTTTTTTTTTGTTTAATTTTTTTTTTTTTTTTTTTTTTTTTTTTTTTATTTTTTTTTTTTACACAGGGTTTGACAAGGTTAAGGATCCCTAGCTTTATTGACAGCTATTTACAGGTTAAGGATTCCTAACTTTATTGACAAGCTAAGAGCTGTTACCTACATCAGCTCATTTGAAAGCATTTTTATTGTTATGAGACATACAAGTAGGGAACAGGATGAAGTTGGAGCCATCTGTGGGCCAGCATTTTCATTTGATCAACTGACGTTATCTCGTTGACATCATTATGCTGTACGAATGTGTTCCATACTCGAGTCATCCTGGGTATGTAAGATCTCAGATGGAGTGATGTTCTGGAGAAGGGTACAGCCAGAGTGAAGTTGCTGCTTTCTGCCCGTCTTGTGGCATAAAAGCTTGTTTCACGCTGTCCTCGAAGTGGATCCAAGTGTGGTATTTTGACAATATTGGCCTTGTACATAACGGTAAGGCCACCCACATCCCTCCTATGTTGAAGGCCTCTGCTGAAATGACAGATCTATCCAAGATGGGTCCAGGCGAGAGATGAGACGTCTTGCTCTGTTCTCTACTCTGTCAAGCAGTCGCAGATGAGAGGGGGGGCAGGCAAACCAAGAAAGTGGAGCATACTCAAGGTGTGAGCGTACTTGTGCCTCGTACAGGATCTTGCAACCCCTACTGTCAAGCAGATGCGAGATACGGCGAAGTGCTGTAAGCTTCCTGGCTGCCTTGTTTGCAAGATTTACAACATGGTTCTTCATGGTTAGTTTGGAGTCAAATTTCACCCCAAGGATATCAACTTCTTCTCCAGGTGCCAACATCGTCCCATTCATCCTTACTACTGCACCAGCATTACCATCATGGTGCCTAGAGACGATCATCATTTGCGTTTTCTCAGGTGCAAATGTTACTTGCCATCTATTTCCCCAAGCTGATATAGCTCTCAGCTGGTGATTGATGTAGCTTAGAGCAGCTGGCATTTCTTCTCTTGGATAAGTGAATGTCAGTGTACAGTCGTCTGCATATGCATGTGATTCTGGGATGAGATGAAGAAGGTCGTTGAAGTAGACATTCCATAACAGTGGACCCAGCACACTTCCTTGTGGAACGCTTGCCCCAATAGGATGCCTTGCTGATTCCGTTCCATTGAGGACTACACTTAGAGATCTACCATGAAGGTAATCACTGAGGAGACATAGCGTAGAGCCTGCAATTCCCAGTGCTTGAAGTTTTGCTAAGAGGCCCTGGTGCCACACCCGGTCGAAAGCGCCAGCAATGTCCAGTGCTACCACACAGCTGACTTTGGATTCATCCAGTGACTGGTGCCACTTAGTGGAGAGGTTTAACAACAGATCAGCAGCAGAGTAACCTTTCCTGAAGCCATATTGACGATCACAAAGTAGTGAGTGGTAGTTAAAAAAATCTGTCATTTGTCTTGAGATTATTGTCTCAAGGATCTTACCAGTGATTGACAGGAGTGACACTGGTCTGTAGTTGCTGATTTCTGCTCTGCTCTTCTTTTTGTGAACAGGGACTACATTTGCCTCTTTCCATGGAGAGGGCCATTTGCACTGTACTAGGCAGTGCTGAAAGATGCGAGTTAGAGGTGCTGCTAGCTGGTCTGCACATCTTCTCAACAATCTTGGGCTCAACTTGTCTGGGCCCACAGCCTTTTCCTGGTCAAGTGATTTAAGAAGGAAATGCACCTCCTCCTGCCTTATTGTCACCACTGACAGTTTTGACACAGTTCTTGCAGCTAGCCAAGGAGGGTCCCTTGTTGGATCAGGAACTTGCATTTTGGTAGCAAAGTGTTCAGCAAAGAGGTCCGCCTTCTCTTGACTACTAGTAGAGGTGGTCCCATCCTGTCGATTTAGAGGTGGAATAAGTTCATCAGGCAGATAACCTTGTCTGTCCTTGACCAGGGACCACCAGGTTTTGGAGCCTACCCTACCTGATGCTAACTTTCTTTTAGTGTCCACCTCCCATTTAGCAATGGCCCACTTTTGAACATCACCCATATGCCTACAGGCTTGCATGTGCAAGTTCCTGTTATAGGTGGTAGGATGTCTCTTATACCTTCGCCATGCTTTGTACTTAGCAGTAGCAGCCTCTCTACAACGAAAGCCAAACCAAGGCTGATCTGTAGGCTTTGTCACATATTGCCGGTGAGGAATGTGTTCTTGTTGCAGATTAAGGATGTGTCCAGTGAAGGCTTTCACTTGGTTGTCAACATCCCCCTGGAGAAGAGCATTCCAGTCGGTGGTGGCGAGCTCAGAGCAAAGGGCTGGCCAATTACCTCTTTCCCATAGCCAGGTTGTGCGTGTGGACTCCTCACCTCGTTCTGTTGGGATCTTAAGTGTGGTAAAAACAGCCTTGTGGTCAGACGATCCAACGTAGCCGAGGGGTTGACAAGTGACTATGCCTTCTGCCAGATCACTCACTACTGGGTCAAGGGAGGAGCCAGAGATATGAGTAGGGAAATCAACAAAGTTTCTCATGTCAAACACTGCAAGAAGGTCATCAAAGTCCCTCTGTATAAGGTGCTGGTTGAGGTCACCAACAATTATAATATGTTGACAGTTGTGTTGTAGCAGAAGGGAGTCAATATTTTCCATTAGGAAGTTGATAGGGTCTGCATGTTGCCACTGAGGTCTGTACATTGCACATGCTAGTACAGAGGTACTAGTGTTTATACAGAGCTTGAAGAACATCATTTCAAGATGTGTAGGGGTGGCAACATCTATGTGCAGGGCATGAACACTTTTAGAGAAGCACACAGCAACACCACCTCCTTGCCCTTGCCTGTCTCTTCTCATCCATGAGGTGTAGCCAGCAATTCTTGCAAAATTTTCTGGAGTCCTGTCATCCAAAAATGTTTCAACAACAGCTATCATGTCTGGACGTCGAGTGTTCACAAAGCTATGTGTGAGCTCTCCAACATTAGTAATGAAACCTCTAATGTTGGCCGACAGGATGCTGATAGACTGGCTCCTCATGATGAAGTGGTCAGCTTGAGGTGGTGGGTGTGTAGGGAATGTAAGGTGCCTGCCCTTGAGAGAGGTAGGGTACTGAGGCAGCTGCAGGGATGTAGGTCTGTGGTCTTGTATAAGGCCCAATCCCACCTGCTGGGCTGGGATAGGAGTAGCTAAGTGGGTGACGTGTGAGAGTGTTTACCAATTCAGAGATCCTGCTGGTTTGTTCTGAGAACAGGTCTCTAAACAGGTGGCCCTGTCTGTCAAGTTCCTTTTTCTTCCGACACTGGTCCTCCTTATGTCCTTTCTTGTAGCAGTAGTTACACCTGGTATCTCGCAGGCAGTTGTTGGCAGAGTGCCCCTTCCGGTGACAGCGAGAGCACAGCTTAGGTGCCTGGGAGGGTGGACTAGGATTTGTTGCACCTCCTGTGTTTCGCAGATTTGTCCTCAGATTCTGCCGCTGGAACTGTGTTAGTGGAGGGTGAGACGGCTGTAGATGTCTTCCTCCACCACGTCCTCCTCCACGTCCTCTACCCCGCCCTCTACCAGTTCTGACAGATGTGTCCCTGCTGTTCGTACTTCGGCACAGTAGGTGATCAGGTGCAGTGATAGTTCCCTGATCACTAACTGCACCGTTCTCTGGTGGAGAAACTCCTGGCTCAGAACTTGCTGTCGAAGCACTACTACCAGATTCTAGAATAGTATCGGCAGGTGTGCTGACAGGTGTAGGATCAGAGATGGTATGTGCACTGTCAAGTAGACTGGCAGTGGCTGAAGCAGAGATGTCAGGTGTAGGAGAATTAACAGATCCAAGGCTTCCCACGTTGCTGGGAAGAGGATTTGTTCTCTCTCTACCTCTCTCTCTCTCTCTCTCTCTCTCTCTCTCTCTCTCTCTCTCTCTCTCTCTCTCTCTCTCTCTCTCTCTCTCTCTCTCTCTCTCTCCCTCTCTTTTTTTTTTTACACAGGGTTTGACAAGGTTAGGTTAAGGATCCCTAGCTTTATTGGCAAGCTATTTACAGGTTAAGGATTCCTAACTTTATTGGCAAGCTAAGAGCTGTTACCTACATCAGCTCATTTGAAAGCATTTTTATTGTTATGAGACATACAAGTAGGGAACAGGATGAAGTTGGAGCCATCTGTGGGCCAGCATTTTCATTTGATCAAATGACTTTATCTCGTTGACATCATTATGCTGTACGAATGTGTTCCATACTCGAGTCATCCTGGGTATATAGGATCTCAGATGGAGTGAAGTTCTGGAGAAGGGTACAGCCAGAGTGAAGTTGCTGCTTTCTACCCGTCTTGTGGCATAAAAGCTTGTTTCACGCTGTCCTCGAAGTGGATCCAAGTGTGGTACTTTGACAATATTGGCCTTGTACATAACAGTAAGGCCACCCACATCCCTCCTATGTTGAAGGCTCTGCTGAAATGACAGATCTATCCAGGATGGGTCCAGGCGAGAGATGAGACGTCTTGCTCTGTTCTCTACTCTGTCAAGCAGTCGCAGATGAGAGGGGGGGGCAGGCAAACCAAGAAAATGGAGCATACTCAAGGTGCGAGCGTACTTGTGCCTCGTTCAGAATCTTGCAACCCCTACTTTCAAGCAGATGCGAGATACGGCGAAGTGCTGTAAGCTTCCTGGCTGCCTTGTTTGCAAGATTTACAACATGGTTCTTCATGGTTAGTTTGGAGTCAAATTTCACCACAAGGATATCAACTTCTTCTTCAGGTGCCAACACCCTCCCATTCATCCTTACTACTGCACCAGCATTACCATCATGGTGCCTAGAGATGATCGTCATTTGCGTTTTCTCAGGTGCAAATGTTACTTGCCATCTATTTCCCCAAACTGATATAGCTCTCAGCTGGTGATTGATGTAGCTTAGAGCAGCTGGTATTTCTTCTCTTGGATAAGTGAATGTCAGTGTGCAGTCATCTGCATATGCATGTGATTCTGGGATGAGATGAAGAAGGTCGTTGAAGTAGACATTCCATAACAATGGCCCCAGCACGCTTCCTTGTGGAACACTTGCCCCAATAGGATCTCTTGCTGATTCCGTTCCATTGAGAACTACACTTAGAGATCTACCATGAAGGTAATCACTGAGGAGACATAGCGTAGAGCCTGCAGTTCCCAGTGCTTGAAGTTTTGCTAAGAGGCCCTGGTGCCACACCCGGTCAAAAGCGCCAGCAATGTCCAGTGCTACCACACAGCTGACTTTGGATTCATCCAGTGACTGGTGCCACTTAGTGGAGAGGTTTAACAACAGATCAGCAGCAGAGTAACCTTTCCTGAAGCCATATTGACGGTCACAAAGTAGTGAATGATAGTCAAAAAACTCTGTCATTTGCCTTGAGATTATTGTCTCAAAGATCTTACCAATGACTGACAGGAGTGATGCTGGTCTGTAGTTGCTGATTTCTGCTCAGCTCTTCTTTTTGTGAACAGGGACTACATTTGCCTCTTTCCATAGAGAGGGCCATTTACACTGTACTAGGCAGTGCTGAAAGATGTGAGTTAGAGGTGCTGCTAGCTCGTCTGCACATCTTCTCAGCAATCTTGGGCTCAACTTGTCTGGGCCCACAGCCTTTTCTTGGTCAAGCGATTTAAGAAGGAAATGCACCTCCTCCTGCCTTATTGTCACCACTGACAGTTTTGACACAGTTCTTGCAGCTAGCCAAGGAGGGTCCCTTGCTGGATCAGGAACTTGCATTTTGGTAGCAAAGTGTTCAGCAAAGAGGTCCGCCTTCTCTTGACTACTAGTAGAGGTGGTCCCATCCTGTCGATTTAGAGGTGGAATGAGTTCATCAGGCAGATAACCTTGTCTGTTCTCTCTCTCTCTCTCTCTCTCTCTCTCTCTCCCCCCTTTTGCCTTCTCACTCTCCCCCTCTCTCTCTCCTTCTACCTTTCCCTTCTCTCTCTTTCTCTCTCTCTCTCCCTCACTCTTTTCTTTTTCAAAAAGAAGAAAAAAAGAAAAAAGAAAGGGAAGAAAAGGGAAAAAAGACCGAAAAAAATGGTGGGTAGTGGAAGGAACCAGAGATCAGATGAGAATGGTTTTGGTAGGGAGGAGTGGATGGAGGACCAGTGGAAAAGGATGGAACAAGAGTGGGAGAGAAAATTAGGAGAGCTTTCTGAAAAAAATGGAGAGAGAGCTTTCTGTGAAATTAGAAAAGAGGTTGGAGAAGGAGAAGAAGAATTGGGAGGCACAAGTCGAAACTGCAGTAGCCAGGATACGGGTCCTAGAAGATGAGGTAAACAGGCTGAAGTGAGTTACAGGGGCATTGACCAGAGAAGACACAGCATATGAAGCTGAGAGGTCAAACAGGAAGGAAGGAGATATGAATTATGCTAAGGTCATATCAGCCTGCCAAGAAAGACCAAGGAGTGAAAGGGTAGAGCAGCTGGGTGCAGATGGAGAGGGTGATAGGTCAAATGCAGAGGCACAACCATGCTACCAAGAGCCACTGGAAAAAACAAGGGAGAAAATGACCACGTACAGACAGGAACCAGAGTCACAGAGGGAGAGGCAATGAGAGGAGGAAAGGGCAAAATCAGTGTTTATCCATTGGCTTCAGGAGAGAGAGGAAAGGACACACACTGAGAGACGGCAGGCAGAAAGGAGATTGAGAACATCATCATCGAAATAGGTGAAGAAGACATGGACGAGATTGTAAATATTCAGAGAATAGGGGCATACTTGAAGGGGAGAAAATGACCGATCAAGCTGATTCTCTGAACAGGATCAGTGCGGAACAGGATCCTCCAAGAGAAACCACGGTTGAAATACTCGGAAGAGTACAAGAGGGTGTTCCTAGACAGAGACAGAACACAGACAGAATGACAGCAGCTGAGGGAGAGGACAAAAAAGCGTAAGGAGCTAGGGAAGGAAACAAGGACGGAACCAGCAGAGGTCAATCAGAGCAGGACAGAGCAGCAAGGGCAAGCACACACAGGACCATCCTCAGAACCCCACAACCTATCACACCATCCCAACACAAACTACAATCCATACTCACAGCTTCCACCCAACACCCAGCTATAGAATCCCACAGTATGCTACCAGGTCTCCCACCCTCAAAGGCCCCCAAACCACAGTGTTGGAGAGGAAACTGAAGGTATGGTACACAAACGCTGATGGAATAGCAAATAAGTGGGAGGAGTGGCACAAAAGAGTCAAAGAGGCATCACCGGACATCATAGCTCTCACAGAAACCAAGCTTACAGGTATGATAACAGATGCCATCTTTCCAACGGGATTCCAGATCCTGAGGAAAGACAGAGGGAACGAGGGGGGTGGAGGAGTGGCGCTGCTGATCAAAAACCGATGGAATTTTGATGAGCTGGAGAGAGGAGACAGCAGAGAAGCAAGCGATTACATAGCGGGAACGCTTCACTCAGGAGGTCCCAAAGTGGTAATTGCAGTGATGTATAACCCACCACAGAACAGGAGGAGGCCAAGGCAAGAGTATGATGAGAACAATAGGGCGATGGCTGACACACTGGCTGCAGTGGCCAGAAGAGCTCATGCATGCAGGGCAAAGCTTCTGATCATGGGTAACTTTAACCACAAGGAAATCGATTGGGAGAACTTGGAGCCACATGGGGGCCAAGATACATGGAGGGCTAAGATGATGGAAGTGGTACTGGAAAACTTCATGTACCAACACGTTAGGGACACTACAAGAGAGAGAGGAGAGGATGAACTAGCAAGACTGGACCTAGTATTCACCTTGAGTAGTGCAGATCTTGAGGACATCACATATGAAAGACCCCTTGGGGCCAGCGATCATGTGGTTTTAAGCTTCGAATACACAGTAGAGCTGCAAGTGGAGGGGGAAGCAGGAAGGCCAGGGCAAATGAAGCCAAACTACAAGAAAGGGGACTACACAGGAATGAGGAACTTCCTGAATGGGGTTCAGTGGGACAGAGAACTGGCAGGGAAGCCAGTTAATGAGATGATGGAATATGTAACAACAATGTGCAAGGAGGCTGAGGAGAGGTTTGTGCCCAAGGGTAACAGGAAAAATGAAAAAAGCCAGGATGAGCCCATGGTTCACCCAAAGGTGCAGGGAGGCAAAAACCAAGTGTGCTAGGGAATGGGAGAAATATTTAAGGCAAAGGACCCAGGAGAATAAGGAGAGCAGTCGTAGAGCTAGAAATGAATATGCGCAGATAAGAAGGGAGGCTCGACGACAATATGAAAACGACATAGCAGCGAAAGCCAAATCTGATCCGAAGCTGTTATACAGCCACATCATCAGGAAAACAACAGTCAAGGACCAGGTAATCAGGCTGAGGAAGGAAGGAGGAGAGATAACATGAAGTGACCGTGAAGTATGTGAGGAACTCAACAAGAGATTCAAAGAGGTGTTCACAGAGGAGACAGAAGGGGCTCCAGAAAGACGGAGAGGTGGGGCACACCACCAAGTGCTGGACACAGTACACACAACCGAGGAAGAAGTGAAGAGGCTTCTGAGTGAGCTAGATACCTCAAAGGTAATGGGGCCAGATAACATCTCTCCATGGGTCCTGAGAGAGGGAGCAGAGGCACTATGTGTACCCCTAACAACAATATTCAATACATCTATCGAAACAGGAAGATTACCTGAGGCATGGAAGACAGCAAATGTAGTCCCAATCTTTAAAAAAGGAGACAAACATGAAGCACTAAACTACAGACCAGTGTCACTGAAATGTATAGTATGCAAAGTCATGGAGAACATTATCAGAAGAGTGGTGGAACACCTAGAAAGGAATGATCTCATCAACAGCAGCCAACATGGTTTCAGGGATGGGAAATCCTGTGTCACAAACCGACTGGAGTTCTATGACATGGTGACAGCAGTAAGACAAGAGAGAGAGGGGCGGGTGGATTGCATTTTCTTGGACTGCAAGAAGGCATTTGACACAGTTCCACACAAGAGATTAGTGCAAAAACTGGAGGATCAAGCAGGGATAACAGGGAAGGCACTACAATGGATCAGGGAATACTTGTCAGAAAGACAGCAGCGAGTCATGGTACGTGGCGAGGTGTCAGAGTGGGCACCTGTGACCAGCGGGGTCCCACAGGGGTTAGTCCTAGGACCAGTGCTGTTTCTGGTATTTGTGAACGACATGACGGAAGGAATAGACTCCGAAGTGTCCCTATTTGCAGATGACGTGAAGTTGATGAGAAGAATTCATTCGATCGAAGACCAGGCAAAACTACAAAGGGATCTGGACAGGCTGCAGACCTGGTCCAGCAATTGGCTCATGGAGTTCAACCCCACCAAGTGCAAAGTCATGAAGATTGTGGAAGGGCAAAGAAGACCGCAGACGGAGTACAGTATAGGGGGCCAGAGACTACAAACCTCACTCAAGGAAAAAGATCTTGGTGTGAGTATAACACCAGGCACATCTCTTGAAGCGCACATCAACCAAATAACTGCTGCAGCATATGGGCGCCTAGCAAACATCAGAACAGCATTCCGACATCTTAATAAGGAATCATTCAGGACCCTGTACACCGTGTACGTTAGGCCCATGTTGGAGTATGCGGCACCAGTTTGGAACCCACACCTAGCCAAGCACGTAAAGAAACTAGAGAAAGTGCAAAGGTTTGCAACAAGACTAGTCCCAGAGCTAAGAGGTATGTCCTACGAGGAGAGGTTAAGGGAAATCAACCTGACGACACTGGAGGACAGGAGAGATAGGGGGGACATGATAACGACATACAAATTACTGAGAAGAATTGACAAGGTGGACAAAGTCAGGATGTTCCAGAGATGGGACACAGCAACAAGGGGACACAGTTGGAAGTTGAAGACACAGATGAATCACAGGGATGTTAAAAAGTATTTCTTCAGCCACAGAGTAGTCAGGAAGTGGAATAGTTTGGGAAGCAATGTAGTGGAGGCAGGATCCATACATAGCTTTAAGCAGAGGTATGATAAAGCTCACGGTTCAGGGAGAGTGACCTAGTAACGACCATTGAAGAGGCGGGTCCAGGAGCTTGGACTCGACCCCTGCAACCTCAACTAGGTGAGTACAACTAAGTGAGTACATATACAGAAACATACATTCACAAATACACATACACAAACCCACTTAAACAAACACACATACACAACACACAAACATACATAAACACACATTCATTTGCAAATACTTGTCACAGTCAAATATTAACAGAGAAGTACGGAGACTTAACAAGATGATGAAAGTGATGAGGACACAGGAAAAAGGACAACACAACACAGACACAAAAACAGCCTTTCCCAGACAGGATACAGACGCACATGTACGCACATCATGTGTTATGTTCGGTTGATTCATAATGACTCCATCTCATCTCACTACATGTCAGCATCAACAGAGATTTATACGATGCTCCATCACCACTAGTCGGCTGAGATCAATGTGTTCAGTAAGGCTTAGTAGGTACTTAACAATTCGTAAAAAGGCGAAATTATATACAAACATTATTTCTCAGGCTACAGCAGGATTCGAATCTACACGCTCTGCATCAAAATATGTAGTACCTTCTCTACTCGGCCAGATCCCAGATAAATATGTGCCTAGCCGAAGCTAAGCGATGACTTCTATATACCAGGACACCAGGCAAGTGACAGGTTATTTCATCAAATTCTGCCACATTCAGTGAACAACAAAAGAGATCTTGAAATGCTTAACAATTCGCAAGACTTACAGATAATGATTATATATATATATATATATATATATATATATATATATATATATATATATATATATATATATATATATATATATATATATATATATATATATATATATATATATATATATATATTAATATTTGTTATGAGGGAGCACACTGGACGTGAGTGAAGTATAAGTTACTGTGATGTGGGTGGGTAGATGGGACTCTGACAGGTCAAGGTCGCAGCTTAACACTCCTCACCAGCATAAGTAAAGTTTAAACCAGAAAAGAGCACGCCAGTCTGTCTGGGTTGTAACATAAAGAAGAAACTTAGGAATGACAGACATTCTTCAGCGCTTCAATACATTGCACGATACTCGTGTTGCACGCTGTTGCAAATTGCTGCTGTATGTTTCTAGCCTATTTGTTTTCGGAGTGCTATTGTGTAAGTTTATTTTATATTTGCCGAATAATATGTGAGTTCAAATTACACCATGATCTCTGTCAGTACGTTGGTACCTTCCATGTTGTCTCACACATACGTTCAATATATACAACAACCACTCTACAACTATATTACATTTTCTACTGCCTCTCGCACTCCCTCCTGCCTCTCGAACTCCCTCCTGCCTCTCGAACTCCCTCCTGCCTCTCGCACTCCCTCCTGCCTCTCGAACTCCCTCCTGCCTCTCGAACTCCCTCCTGCCTCTCGCACTCCCTCCTGCCTCTCGAACTCCCTCCTGCCTCTCGCACTCCTTCCTGCCTCTCACACTCCCTCCTGCCTCTCGCACTCCCTCCTGCCTCTCGCACTCCCTCCTGCCTCTCGCACTCCCTCCTGCCTCACACACTCCCTCCTGTGTCGCACACTCCTTCCTGCCTCACACACTCCTTCATGCTTCACACACTCCTTCCTACCTCTCACACTCCCACCTGTGTCACACACTCCCTCCTGCCTCACACACTCCCTACTGCCTCAAACACTCACTCCTGCCATACATACTCCTTCCTGCCTCACACACTCCCTCCTGCCTCACACACTCCCTACTGCCTCACACACACTCCCTACTGTCTCAAACACTCCCTACTTAAGCAGCACCAACCCAACAACACAGGAGTCACATGATTTCATCGTCTACCCGTCCTCATCATAGGCAGAGGTTGTTTTGATAGGGACCTGCCTCGCATGGGCCAGTGGGCCTTCTGCAGTGTTCCTCCATTCTTATGTTCTTATGTTCTTATGACATTCCTCAGGTCACGTGCGTCACACCTCACTCTCCGCCTATATATATAATGTCTTTCTACCTCTGTATGTTAGAAGTGATCAAGGTCCCAGGACCGAAACGTTTTCTAATAAATATGTTATAGTGTTTGCTTACGTGTCTTTCTAAACCAACTCCCTACTGCCTCACACACTCCCTACTGCCTCACACACTCCCTACTGCCTCACACACTCCTTCCTGCCTCACACACTCCTTCCTGCTTCACACACTCCCTACTGCCTCACACACTCCCTACTGCCTCACACACTCCTTCCTGCCTCACACACTCCTTCCTGCCTCACACACTCCCTACTGCCTCACACACTCCCTACTGCCTCACATACTCCTTCCTGTCTCACACACTCCTTCCTATCTCACACACTCCTTCCTTCCTGTCTCACACACTCCTTCCTTCCTGTCTCACACACTCCTTCCTTCCTGTCTCACACACTCCTTCCTGCCTCACACACTCCTTCCTGCCTCACACACTCCTTCCTGCCTCACACACTCCTTCCTGCCTCACACACTCCTTCCTGCCTCACACACTCCTTCCTGCCTCACACACTCCTTCCTGCCTCACACACTCCTTCCTGCCTCACACACTCCTTCCTGCCTCACACACTCCTTCCTGCCTCACACACTCCTTCCTGCCTCACACACTCCTTCCTGCCTCACACACTCCTTCCTGCCTCACACACTCCTTCCTGCCTCACACACTCCTTCCTGCCTCACACACTCCTTCCTGCCTCACACACTCCTTCCTGCCTCACACACTCCTTCCTGCCTCACACACTCCTTCCTGCCTCACACACTCCTTCCTGCCTCACACACTCCTTCCTGCCTCACACACTCCTTCCTGCCTCACACACTCCTTCCTGCCTCACACACTCCTTCCTGCCTCACACACTCCTTCCTGCCTCACACACTCCTTCCTGCCTCACACACTCCTTCCTGCCTCACACACTCCTTCCTGCCTCACACACTCCCTCCTGCCTTACACACTCCCTCCTGCCTCAAATACACTCCTTGTTGCCTCACCCACTCCCTCCTGCCTCACACACTCCCTCCTGCCTCAAATACTTCTGCCTCACACACTCCCTACTGCCTCACACACTCCCTACTGCCTCACACACTCCCTACTGCCTCACACACTCCCTACTGCCTCACACACTCCCTACTGCCTCACACACACTCCCTACTGCCTCACACACTCCCTACTGCCTCACACACTCCCTACTGTCTCACACACTCCCTACTGTCTCACACACTCCCTCCTGCCTCACACACTCCCTACTGCCTCACACACACTCCCTATTGCCTCACACACTCCCTACTGCCTCACACACTCCCTACTGTCTCACACACTCCCTACTGCCTCACACACTCCCTACTGCCTCAAACACTCCTTCCTGCCTCACACACTCCTTCCTGCCTCACACACACTCCTTCCTGCCTCACACACTCCTTTTTGCCTCACACACTTCTTCCTTCCTCACACACTCTTTCCTGCTTCACACACTCCTTCCTGCCTCACACACACACCCTACTGCCTCACACACTCCCTCCTGCGTCAAACACTCCCTACTGCCTCACACACTCCCTCCTGCCTCACACACTCCCTCCTGTCTCACACACTCCATCCTGCCTCACACACTCCTTCCTGCTTCACACACTCCTTCCTGCCTCACACACTCCCTCCTGCGTCACACAGTCCCTCCTGCCTCACACACTCCTTCCTGCCTCACACACTCCTTCCTGTGTCACACTCTCCTGCCTCACAAACTCCCTCCTGTGTCACACACTCCCTACTGCCTTAAACACTCCCTCCTGCCTCACACACTCCCTACTGCCTCACACACTCCCTCCTGCATGACACTCCTTCCTGGATCACATTTACCTCCTACAGTAGAGAGTGTGTGAGGCAGAAAGGAGTGTGTTAGGCAGTAGGGAGTGTGTGAGGCGGTAGGCAGAAAGGAGTGTGTGAGGCAGTAGGGAGTGTGTGAGGCGGTAGGCAGAAAGGAGTGTGTGAGGCGGTAGGCAGAAAAGAGTGTGTGAGGCGGTAGGCAGAAAGGAGTGTGTGAGGCAGTAGGGAGTGTGTGAGGCTGTAGGCAGAAAGGAGTGTGTTAGGCAGTAGGGAGTGTGCGAGGCGGTAGGCAGAAAGGAGAGTGTGAGGCAGTAGGGAGTGTGTGAGACGGTAGGCAGAAAGGAGTGTGTGAGGCAGTAGGGAGTGTGTGAGGCGGTAGGCAGAAAGGAGTGTGTGAGGCAGTAGGGAGTGTGTGAGGCGGTAAGCAGAAAGGAGCGTGTGAGGCAGTAGGGAGTGTGTGAGGCGGTAGGCAGAAAGGAGTGTGTGAGGCAGTAGGGAGTGTGTGAGGTGGTAGGCAGAAAGGAGTGTATGAGGCAGTAGGGCGTGTGTGAGGCGGTAGGCAGAAAGGAGTGTGTGAGGCAGTAGGGAGTGTGTGAGGCGGTAGGCAGAAAGGAGTGTGTGAGGCAGTAGGGGGTGTGTGAGGCGGTAGGCAGAAAGGAGTGTGTGAGGCAGTAGGGAGTGTGTGAGGCGGTAGGCAGAAAGGAGTGTGTTAGGCAGTAGGGAGTGTGTGAGGCGGTAGGCAGAAAGGAGTGTGTTAGGCAGTAGGGAGTGTGTGTGAGGCGGTAGGCAGAAAGGAGTGTGTGAGGCAGTAGGGAGTGTGTGAGGCGGTAGGCAGAAAGGAGTGTGTGAGGCAGTAGGGAGTGTGTGAGGCGGTAGGCAGAAAGGAGTGTGTGAGGCAGTAGGGAGTGTGTGAGGCAGTAGGGAGTGTGTGAGGTAGTAGGGAGTGTGTGAGGCGGTAGGCAGAAAGGAGTGTGTGAGGCAGTAGGGAGTGTGTGAGGCAGTAGGGAGTGTGTGAGGCGGTAGGGAGTGTGTGAGGTGGTAGGGAGTGTGTGAGGCAGTAGGGAGTGTGTGAGGCAGTAGGGAGTGTGTGAGGCAGTAGGGAGTGTGTGAAGCAGTAGGGAGTGTGTGAGGCAGTAGGGAGTGTGTGAGGCGGTAGGGAGTGTGTGAGGCAGTAGGGAGTGTGTGAGGCGGTAGGGAGTGTGTGAGGCGGTAGGGAGTGTTTGAGGCCGTAGGGAGTGTGTGAGGCAGTAGGGAGTGTGTGAGGCAGTAGGGAGTGTGTGAGGCAGTAGGGAGTGTGTGAGGCAGTAGGGAGTGTGTGAGGCAGTAGGGAGTGTGTGAGGCAGTAGGGAGTGTGTGAGGCAGTAGGGAGTGTGTGAGGCAGTAGGGAGTGTGTGAGGCAGTAGGGAGTGTGTGAGGCAGTAGGGAGTGTGTGAGGTGGTAGGGAGTGTGTGAGGCAGTAGGGAGTGTGTGAGGCAGTAGGGAGTGTGTGAGGTGGTAGGGAGTGTGTGAGGCAGTAGGGAGGGTGTGAGGCAGTAGGGAGTGTGTGAGGCAGTAGGGAGCGTGCTTAGATAGCTTTAGAGGGAGTTTAGTGACACAATCAGGTGTCAGATGGTGACACAACCAGATGTCAGATGGTGACACAACCAGGGAACAGATGTTGACACAACCAGGTGTCAGATGGTGACACAACCAGGTGTCAGATGGTGACGCAACCAGGTGTCAGATGGTGACACAACCAGGTGTCAGATGGTGACACAACCAGGTGTCAGATGGTGACACAACCAGGTGTCAGATGGTGACACAACCAGGTGTCAGATGGTGACACAACCAGGTGTCAGATGGTGACACAACCAGGTGTCAGATGGTGACACAACCAGGTGTCAGATGGTGACACAACCAGGTGTCAGATGGTGACACAACCAGGTGTCAGATGGTGACACAACCAGGTGTCAGATGGTGACACAACCAGGTGTCAGATGGTGACACAACCAGGTGTCAGAAGGTGACACAACCAGGTGTCAGATGGTGACACAACAAGGCGTCAGATGGTGACACAACCAGATGTCAGATGGTGACACAACCAGGTGTCAGATGGTGACACAACTAGGTGTCAGATGGTGACACAACCAGATGTCAGATGGTGACACAACCAGGTGTCAGATGGTGACACAACCAGGTGTCAGATGGTGACACAACTAGGTGTCAGATGGTGACACAACCAGGTGTCAGATGGTGACACAACCAGATGTCAGATGATGACACAACCAATTGTCAGATAATGACACAACCAGGGAACAGATGATGACACAACCAGGTGTCAGATGATGACACAACCAGGTGTCAGATGGTGACACAACCAGATGTCAGATGGTGACACAACCAGGGAACAGATGGTGATACAACCAGGTGTCAGATGGTGACACAACCAGGTGTCAGATGGTGACACAACCAGATGTCAGATGGTGACACAACCAGGTGTCATATGGTGACACAACCAGATGTCAGATGATGACACAACCAGGGAACAGATGGTGACACAACCAGGTGACATGGTGACACAACCAGGTGACAGGTAATGACACATCCAGGTGAGTGTTAGGAGAGTTCTTCACCCACCATAATAACACGGTTTGTACCACTAATCCTTCAAGACTGCTACTGCAGGTAATGTCTTCACAGGCGGGTCATGTTGCACGCTATTACCACTGGAGGAAGACGGACTGGCAGCTTAATTGAGCCTCGGCTTAGCATGTTGTTCTGTAATCCAGCACTGACATCCATCTGTATGTTCTAGTCACTTGTGGACTAGAACACACAGACCACTAGTGTTCGGGAAGCAAAGTTACTTTCTTAAGGTTAATCAGCAGAGTTACTAATTAACTTGGTTTACACCGGGAATTCCAAGCAATTTGGCTATTTTCAGCTGTCGTGGGTTACACCAGGATGTAACCCACGACAGCTGATTTACTAATTTACTGCTAGCTGAAGAGAAGGAGTAGCTATAGGGAATCTGGTCATGGACCGAGCCGCGGGGGCGTTGACCCCCGGAACGCTCTCCAGGTATACGCCCCGCTTCGCTTGGGAATCGAACCCGAAGCCTCTTGGTTGTAAACCAAAAGCTCTATCAATGATCTAACAAAAATGCTGCAGAATACAATGATACTAAAAAGTATTGTTTTGATTTGTATATCTTTTGTTTGGATTTACAGAGTGAAGAAGAGAAGTTCCAGTGTTATTTCTGGAGTTTATTAGGAAGATCAATATTACGTTAGAGTTTGTACAATAAAAAGTACATCTAGAAGCGAAGATATAGACGCGTAAGCGGCCGGGAATGATTCGTTACCATGGGCGGCCAGAGATAGTCTTTTAGCCTGAGAGATGATCCCATAGCCTGAGACATGAAAGAAATAGGCAATTACCCTGACAGAAAAGATAGGCTGCAAAACTTTCCGATAACCTGATTGAGCAAGACATCTTGATCAAGGGAGTATAAATATGAGGCTTATGGAAGGAAGAGCTGGGAGGATCCCTGGCTGGGCTGAGGGAGAGCGTGAAGGACGGTATGATAGAGCTTGAGCATGGAGCTGGGGTATGTCGCTGTGTTAGAGGGAAGTGTGAGGTGCCAGGTGAATTTTAGTGATTTGATGAGCTGTTGTTGTACAAGTATAGTAACATTAACTCGAGAATTACGAAGTTGAGAGCCAATTTAAAACATCGTGTACCAATTAATATCAAAATAAATGCAAAAATTCTCTGTAATAATAATAATAATAATAATAATAATAATAATAATAATAATAATAATAATAATAATAATAATAACAATAATAATTCTTTATTTCTACAATTACCCGTACAAGGTATACAAGCCTAGCTAACATTAACGACATACTGTCTCGTTATATAGGTGTCTCGTAGCGCAGTTGAGCTACGAGACACCTATATAAACTTGATAAGGAAGATAAAGGTCAAGGATCAACTTCTGATGTCATGGGTCATGACATCATAAACTTGCGAAGAGCTTACCAAAACTTGAAGTAGATTTTCCCAGAAGAATGAAGGAAGGTACGTGAAAGCAAGGAAGTGAAGACAGACCAATTCTAACAAGAAAATATCCGCACGACGCAAGACAGAGTAAAAAGCTGCGGCCAGAGTCGATGACGAGAGTATTTAAAATTTGGAGGAAACTGCAAGTAGAAGCGTATTAATGCAGTTATTTCTTACGTGCGTACTGAACGCATACGCACTCATGTACACACGCACAGGCGCTCCCTCCCCCACACGCACATACAAACACACAGACACACACACAGACACACAGACACACACAGACACACACACACACACACACACACACACACATGTATATATATATATATATATATATATATATATATATATATATATATATATATATATATATATATATATATATATATATATATATATATATATATATATATATATATATATATATATATATATATATATATATATATATATATATATATATACATATATATATATAAGGCTCACAGAGCAGGGAGTGAGTACCCCAGTAGCGACCATTGAACAGGCGGAGCCAGAAACTATAACTCGACACCTGCAACCACAATTAGGTGAGTACAATTAGGTGAGTACATATGCACAAGAGAACATTTCAAGTGAAGGCCGCGAGTGAGACACTCTCGCAGGTGCGCGATACCATCATTTGTCACTACCTGGCTTTTACGTGAATACTAACACCGTAATCCTTTAATAAAGTCGACCTTCAAGGTGCTCCTCCCCCCTCTCTACCAGTCCCCACACCCCGCCCTTGACACCTCCCCTCTCTCTACCAGTCCCCACACACCGCCCTTGACACCTTGCCTCTCTCTACCAGTCCCCACACCCAGCCCTTGACACCTTGCCTCTCTCTACCAGTCCCCACACCCAGCCCTTGACACCTTGCCTCTCTCTACCAGTCCCCACACCCCGCCCTTGACACCTCGCCTCTCTCTCTACCAGTCCCCACACCCCGCCCTTGACACCTTGCCTCTCTCTACCAGTCCCCACACCCCGCCCTTGACACCTCGCCTCTCTCTCTACCAGTCCCCACACCCCGCCCTTGACACCTCGCCTCTCTCTCTACCAGTCCCCACACCCAGCCCTTGACACCTCCACTCTCTCTACCAGTCCCCACCACCGCTCTTGACACCTTGCCTCTCTCTACCAGTCCCCACACCCAGCCCTTGACACCTTGCCTCTCTCTACCAGTCCCCACACCCAGCCCTTGACACCTTGCCTCTCTCTACCAGTCCCCACACCCAGCCCTTGACACCTTGCCTCTCTCTACCAGTCCCCACACCCCGCCCTTGACACCTCGCCTCTCTCTCTACCAGTCCCCACACCCCGCCCTTGACATCTTGTCTCTCTCTACCAGTCCCCACACCCAGCCCTTGACACCTCCACTCTCTCTACCAGTCCCCACCACCGCTCTTGACACCTTGCCTCTCTCTACCAGTCCCCACACCCAGCCCTTGACACCTTGCCTCTCTCTACCAGTCCCCACACCCAGCCCTTGACACCTTGCCTCTCTCTACCAGTCCCCACACTCAGCCCTTGACACCTCCCCTCTCTCTACCAGTCCCCACACCCAGCCCTTGACACCTCCCCTCTCTCTACCAGTCCCCACACCCAGCCCTTGACACCTCCCCTCTCTCTACCAGTCCCCACACACCGCCCTTGACACCTCGCGTCTCTCTCTACCAGTCCCCACACCCAGCCCTTGACACCTTGCCTCTCTCTACCAGTCCCCACACCCAGCCCTTGACACCTTGCCTCTCTCTACCAGTCCCCACACCCAGCCCTTGACACCTCCCCTCTCTCTACCAGTCCCCACACACCGCCCTTGACACCTGGCCTCTCTCTCTACCAGTCCCCACACCCCGCCCTTGACACCTCGCCCACCCATCCGTCCATAACTCTCATTCCTACCCCCACCTCACTCTATCCTTCAGCTCACCTCATTTCCCTCGCCTGACGAAGGAATTGTAAACCAAGAAGTATATGTCTCTCGGTTCGCTCTAAACTCTATATTAGTAATTTAGTGTCCTTGGTGACATGCAGTTTCGTGTGGTAGAGAGGCTTTAAACCTAACAAACCAGACCTCTCTTCATACCTCCCCAAACCTCCCTCCACTATCCCCAACCCCCAAAATCCCTGCCTAATCCCCTTCTACTGGGAGTCCGGCTGTATTTTTCTTGGGTGATGCACGCCATTCTGGCTCACTGTGTTCCATGTTTTAATCTGAGTGAATATGATAGGTAAAGTTGGTAGGTAAGACACACGTGCAACAGTTAGGTATCTTAATTCCAAAACGTTTCGCCTATACAGTAGCTTCTTCAGTAAAGTACAGAGAGGCAGCAGAAGCAGAAGACGTAGTTTTTGAGGTGGTCAGTCCCTTATCCCCGAGAAGAGCTCTCCTCCTTCCGTATTTTCGCCTTGTTTGATGGACTTGGCACAACCACATTACCAACACAACAACACTACCAACACAGCCACACTACCAACACAGCCACACTACCAACACAACTACACTACCAACACAACCACACTACCAACACAACACGCACAACACAACCACACTACCAACACAACCGCTCTATCAGCACAACCACACTACCAACACAACCACGCTACCAACACAACCACACTACCAACACAACACCCACAACACAACCACACTACCAACACAACACCCACAACACAACCACACTACCAACACAACACCCACAACACAACCACACTACCAACACAACCACTCTACCAACACAGCCACACTACCAACACAACACCCACAACACAACCACACTACCAACACAGCCACATTACCAACACAACACCCACAACACAACCACACTACCAACACAACCACACTACCAACACAACCACACTACCAACACACCTTAACCACACTACCAACACACCTGAACCACACTACCAACACACCTGAACCACACTACCAACACACCTGAACCACACTACCAACACACCTGAACCACACTACCAACACACCTGAACCACACTACCAACACATCTTGACCACACTACCAACACAACCACACTACCAACACAACCACACTACCAACACAGCCACTCTATCAACACAACCACACTACCACACAACCACACTACCAACACAACCACACTACCAACACAACCACTCTATCAACACAACCACACTACCAACACAACCACACTACCAACACATCCTCACTACCAACACAACCACTCTATCAACACAACCACACTACCAACAAAACCACACTACCAACACAACCACACTACAAACACAACCACACTACCAACACAACCACACTACCAACACAACCACACTACCAACACAACCACACTACCAACACATCCTCACTACCAACACAACCACTCTATCAACACAACCACACTACCAACAAAACCACACTACCAACATAACCACTCTATCAACACAACCACACTACCAACACAACCACACTACCAATACATCCTCACTACCAACACAACCACACTACCAACACAACCACTCTACCAACACAACCACACTACCAACACAACCACTTTATCAACACAACCACACTACCAACACAACCACATTACCAACACAACCACACTACCAATACATCCTCACTACCAACACAACCACACTACCAACACAACCACACTACCAACACAACACCCACAACACAACCCAAATACACACACACACACACACACACACACACACACACACACACACACACACACACACACTCACACACACACTCACACACATATATATATGTATGTGTGTGTGTGTAAGTGTAAGTGTTGTGGGTGTTGTGTTGGTGGTGTGGTTATCTGGTGTTTATGGTGTACCTGCGAGTACTACAACACAGTTAACAAGGCCGCTCACAATACATCAACACACCAACAAGACAACGAGGCTCAAGTAATTGGGAGAGAGAGAGAGAGAGAGAGAATCACAATGACTGCAAAGATTTGTTGTTGCTGCTATTATTGTTGATAATTAATTTGTCAGAGAAAATCACCTGATGCGTGTCAGATACATCTACACACACACAAAAACACATATCAACATACACTGAATTTAACCCAAACAAATACAAAATCATGAGTTTTGGGGAGAAAGATAAACGTGACAGAGTATATCAAGGGAAGAGAAATTGCAAATATTCGAGAGTTAAAAGGATCTGGGAGTAAATAAAACTCCAAACATATGACAATGACAGGTTTTTTTTAGCATGATACATGTTTGTACAAAGGAGTGTAACAATTTGGTGAACATGCCAAAAGCAGAGAATTTCGGGCAAACTATCACCAGAATTACTTATAATCCGCCTAACGTCAGTGGCAAATGCAAAATGAACGAGCCTGGGAACAATATTCAAAAACTTTACTAGAGAATACTTCATAAAGTACGCTATGACAACATGGTGTATGGGAATGTGAAGTATGTGGAGACGCTCGAAACAATCCAAAGGTTTCCAACCAGACTAGTAACAGAACTGAGAGAAATTCACTACGGGGAGAAGTTGCTGGATCGGAATCTAACGAAACTGGAGGAGAGAAGAACAAGGTCCTGCGAGGAATTGATAGAGAAAAATAATGAGAGTTTCAGTAAAGAGGACCAGGATCAAGAGGACACAGGTAGAGGTTGAATACACACCTGAGTCATAGGGATGTCAGAAGTATTTCTTTAGTCTCTGGCTGGGTGAAAAGTGGAATGACTTGAATAAGGCAAATTCAATACACAGCTTCAAGAGAAGATATGATAGGCCCAAGAGGCCAGAAATCAGTGAGGTCAAGCACGGTGGTCTAGGAGGCGGGGCCAAGAGCTGAATCTGGATCTCCCCCATACACAAAAACACTCATTTACACACACACACACACACACACACACACACACACACACACACACACACACACACACACACACACACACACACACACACACACACACATACACACACACACACACACACACCATGTGGTTTTAAGCTTCGAATACACAGTAGAGCTACAAGTGGAGGGAGAAGCAGGAAGGCCAGGACGAATGAAGCCAAACTACAAGAAAGGGGACTACACAGGAATGAGGAACTACCTGAACGGGGTTCAGTGGGACAGAGAACTGGCAGGGAAGCCAGTTAATGAGATGATGGAATATGTAGCAACAAAATGCAAGGAGGCTGAGGAGAGGTTTGTACCCAAGGGTAACAGGAATAATGAAAAAGCCAGGATGAGCCCATGGTTTACCCAAATGTGCAGGGAGGCAAAAACCAAGTGTGCTAGGGAATGGAAGAAATATAGAAGGCAAAGGACCCAGGAGAATAAGGAGAACAGTCGTAGAGCCAGAAACGAATATGCACAGATAAGAAAGGAGGCCCAAAGACAATATGAAAATGACATAGCAGCGAAAGCCAAATCTGACCCGAAACTGTTGTACAGCCACATCAGGAGGAAAACAACAGTCAAGGACCAGGTAATCAGGCTAAGGAAGGAAGGAGGAGAGACAACAAGAAATGACCGTGAAGTATGTGAAGAACTCAACAAGAGATTCAAAGAAGTGTTCACAGAGGAGACAGAAGGGACTCCAGAAAGACGGAGAGGTGGAGCACACCACCAAGTGCTGGACACAGTGCACACAACCGAGGAAGAAGTGAAGAGGCTTCTGAGTGAGCTAGATACCTCAAAGGCAATGGGGCCAGATAACATCTCCCCATGGGTATTGAGAGAGGGAGCAGAGGCGCTATGTGTACCCCTAACAACAATATTCAATACATCTATCGAAACAGGGAGATTGCAAATGTAGACAGCAAATGTAGTCCCAATCTTTAAAAAAGGAGACAGACATGAAGCATTAAACTACAGACCAGTGTCACTGACATGTATAGTATGCAAAATCATGGAGAAGATTATCAGGAGAAGAGTGGTGGAACACCTAGAAAGGAACGATCTCATCAACAGCAGCCAACAAGGTTTCAGGGACGGGAAATCCTGTGTCACAAACCTACTGGAGTTCTATGACATGGTAACAGCAGTAAGACAAGAGAGAGAGGGGTGGGTGGATTGCATTTTCTTGGACTGCAAGAAGGCGTTTGACACAGTTCCACACAAGAGATTGGTGCAAAAACTGGAGGACCAAGCAGGGATAACAGGGAAGGCACTACAATGGATCAGGGAATACTTGTCAGGAAGACAGCAGCGAGTCATGGTACGTGGCGAGGTGTCAGAGTGGGCACCTGTGACCAGCGGGGTCCCGCAGGGGTCAGTCCTAGGACCAGTGCTGTTTCTGGTATTTGTGAACGACATAACGGAAGGAATAGACTCTGAGGTGTCCCTGTTTGCAGATGACGTGAAGTTGATGAGAAGAATTCACTCGATCGAAGACCAGGCAGAACTACAAAGGGATCTGGACAGGCTGCAGACCTGGTCCAGCAATTGGCTCCTGGAGTTCAATCCCACCAAGTGCAAAGTCATGAAGATTGGGGAAGGGCAAAGAAGGCCGCAGACGGAGTACAGTCTAGGGGGTCAGAGACTACAAACCTCACTCAAGGAAAAAGATCTTGGGGTGAGTATAACACCAGGCACATCTCCTGAAGCGCACATCAACCAAATAACTGCTGCAGCATATGGGCGCCTAGCAAACCTCAGAACAGCATTCCGACATCTTAATAAGGAATCATTCAGGACCCTGTACACCGTGTACGTTAGGCCCATATTGGAGTATGCGGCACCAGTTTGGAACCCACACCTAGCCAAGCACGTGAAGAAACTAGAGAAAGTGCAAAGGCTTGCAACAAGACTAGTCCCAGAGCTAAGAGGTATGTCCTACGAGGAGAGGTTAAGGGAAATCAACCTGACGACACTGGAGGACAGGAGAGATAGGGGGGACATGATAACGACATACAAAATACTGAGAGGAATTGACAAGGTGGACAAAGACAGGATGTTCCAGAGATTGGACACAGTAACAAGGGGACACAGTTGGAAGCTGAAGACACAGATGAATCACAGGGATGTTAGGAAGTATTTCTTCAGCCACAGAGTAGTCAGTAAGTGGAATAGTTTGGGAAGCGATGTAGTGGAGGCAGGATCCATACATAGCTTTAAGCAGAGGTATGATAAAGCTCACGGCTCAGGGAGAGTGACCTAGTAGCGATCAGTGAAGAGGCGGGGCCAGGAGCTCGGACTCGACCCCCGCAACCTCAAGTAGGTGAGTACAACTAGGTGAGTACACACACACACACGTAAAGAAACTAGAGAAAGTGCAAAGGTTTGCAACAAGACTAGTCCCAGAGCTAAGAGGTATGTCCTGCAAGGAGAGGTTAAGGGAAATCAACCTGACGACACTGGAGGACAGGAGAGATAGGGGGGGACATGATAACGACATACAATATACTGAGAGGAATTGACAAGGTGGACAAAGACAGGATGTTCCAGAGATGGGACACAGCAACAAGAGGACACAGTTGGAAGTTGAAGACACAGATGAATCACAGGGATGTTAGGAAGTATTTTTTCAGCCACAGAGTAGTCAGTAAGTGGAATAGTTTGGGAAGCGATGTAGTGGAGGCAGGATCCATACATAACTTTAAGCAGAGGTATGATAAAGCTCACGGCTCAGGGAGAGTGACCTAGTAGCGACCAGTGAAGAGGCGGGGCCAGGAGCTTGGACTCGACCCCTGCATCCTCAGCTAGCTGAATACAACTAGGTGAGTACACACACACACACACACACACACACACACACACACACTGCCACGCCTCCTACCTGCCTAGTAGCCAGTGAGTGGAAGCTTGCTTAGTCTTGGTGAGCAGACGATCACCTGTGGCCGGGACCTGTGTTCTCTTGGTCAGTCCCGCACGCGGACCACTGACTGTCAGTCGAACACGCGGACCACTGACTGTCAGTCCCACACGCGGACCACTGACTGTCAGTCCCACACGCGGACCACTGACTGTCAGTCCAACACGCGGACCACTGACTGTCAGTCCCACACGCGGACCACTGACTGTCAGTCCCACACGCGAACCACTGACTGTCAGTCCCACTCGCGGACCACTGACTGTCAGTCCCACACGCGGACCACTGACTGTCAGTCCCACTCGCGGACCACTGACTGTCAGTCCAACACGCGGACCACTGACTGTCAGTCCCACACGCGGACCACTGACTGTCAGTCCCACACGCGGACCACTGACTGACTGTCTCACACGCGGACCACTGAATGTCAGTCCCACACGGGGACCACTGACCGTCAGTCCCACACACGGACCACTGACTGTCAGTCCCACACGCGGACCACTGACTGCCAGTCCCACACGCGGACCACTGACTGTCAGTCCCACACGGGGACCACTGACTGTCAGTCCCACACGGGGACCACTGACTGCCAGTCCCACTCGCGGACCACTGACTATCAGTCCCACACGCGGACCACTGACTGTCAGTCCCACACGCGGACCACTGACTGTCAGTCCCACTCGCGGACCACTGACTATCAGTCCCACACGCGGACCACTGACTGTCAGTCCCACACGGGGACCACTGACTGTCAGTCCCACTCGCGGACCACTGACTGCCAGTCCCACACGCGGACCACTGACTATCAGTCCCACACGCGGACCACTGACTGTCAGTCCCACACGCGGACCACTGACTGACTGTCTCACAACACTGCTCCAACCCGAGCCTGCAAAATCTATCAATATTACGACAGTCTGAAACAAAAAGTTTTAAGAAATAACTGAAACCAAACACAGAACCCAGTTCTCTTTTCGACACAAGTTATCACCATCACTGAGACGAGTGATATCTATTTTAAATCCGGCGATGTGTTCACACAGATATTTTTAAAGATATCACGAGAATTTTTAAAGGAAAATGAGGCAGTTATGTTCACGAAAGTTATAATGCAAGTTAAAAAGTGGATATATATCGATGATGATGTGGTGAAGTGAGTTATTTTTATGGCACCTTTGCTAGACTGGTCAGGAGATGTGATACAAAGATGCTGGTGAAGATGATAGGATGGTGATGAAGATGTTTATGGCGAAGATGTTAATATGTTGTGAAAGTGATTAAATGGTAGTGAAGATGATTATGTATATAAATATTCATGTTTGTGTTTTCTGTCAATGTATTAATGTATTCTGTCTCTTAGTAAAATTTCATATATATATATATATATATATATATATATATATATATATATATATATATATATATATATATATATATATATATATATATATATATATATATATATATATATATATATATATATATATATATATATATATGTGTGTGTGTGTGTGTGTGTGTGTGTGTGTGTGTGTGTGTGCAAAACAACCACTCTGAAAGAATAGAGAAATTCCAAGCGCTTTCGTGACTACTCACATTATCAAGGAACCATGAAAGTAAAGCATCCAAGGAAGGTATATAAGGGGTCTGGCCAACACCTCACTTTCAGATCCCACAACGGTTAAACACCTGACGCACGCCGGCCCAACTGGACAGGTCCTTTGCACAATTCACCAACAAACTATTCTACCCAAGAAAATTTAAAAATTATTATTTGTCCAGTGTATTATTAAATTCTTCCCAAATTCTATTAATTATAAATGGATCTAATTTATATAAACCAAAGGAAATATTCATATTATTGTCAAAACTGCTTTTTATGAAACAAGATTCAATTATATTCCTGTCGACCATGGACTTGCTTGATACTACTTTCTCAACTTTTTGAAAATCAATTGGATGGTTAAAATCTCTTACATGAATAAATAGAGCATTGGAATCTTGTCCAGTTCTAATGCTATATTTATGTTGTTTTAATCTAAGTTCGGTCAAGTTACGGTCAAACTGGCAAAAATCTCGAACTAAGATTAAAACAACATAAATATAGCATTAGAACTGGACAAGATTCCAATGCTCTATTTATTCATGTAAGAGATTTTAACCATCCAATTGATTTTCAAAAAGTTGAGAAAGTAGTATCAAGCAAGTCCATGGTCGACAGGAATATAATTGAATCTTGTTTCATAAAAAGCAGTTTTGACAATAATATGAATATTTCCTTTGGTTTATATAAATTAGATCCATTTATAATTAATAGAATTTGGAAGAATTTAATAATACACTGGACAAATAATAATTTTTAAATTTTCTTGGGTAGAATAGTTTGTTGGTGAGTTGTGCAAAGGACCTGTCCAGTTGGGTCGGCACGCGTCAGGTGTTTAACCGTTGTGGGATCTGATAGTGAGGTGTTGGCCAGACCCCTTATATAGCTTCCTTGGATGCTTTACTTTCATAGTTCCTTGATAATGTGAGTAGTCACGAAAGCGCTTGGAATTTCTCTATTCTTTCAGAGTGGTTGTTTCGCATATATATATATATATATATATATATATATATATATATATATATATATATATATATATATAAAAATATATATATATATATATATATATATATATATATATATATATATATATATATATATATATATATATAATATTCAAAACCACCACCGGGGGAGATGAATGATAGCTGCAGGTCTTTCATGTTGCAATCAAAGCATCATCAGGAGCTTGCAATGTTCCGGAAATAAATAGAAAGTCCAGGTGGTTCGATTCAAGGTAACGACTCCAGCTGGAATCATTCAACTCCCTCGTGTATCGCTTGTTCGATATTATTGCATATACACATATATATAGTGACCAGACTGACACAGGAAGATGTAGTGTTTCCTGTAGTGCAGACTGGGAATATTTCTTTTCCCGTCTACTGCATAGGTGTGCACGGTTTACCTGAAGAGAGTTCCGGGGGTCAACGCCCCCGCGGCCCGGTCTGTGACCTGGCATGTATGTTCACTGTTTACCTTACTGTACACAGTTTAAGACATATATTCTTGTTTTTCTTCTTCAACGTCTTTCTGTCATCCCCATTTTCTTATTTTCTAGTTTAATCTTGCTTCTTAGATCTCCTCCTAACTTTCTAAACTCACTGTATTCTCACGTTAAATGCTTTTTCTTCTCTCAAATTCATTTCTATTCTGAAAGATCCTGTATATTTTCTTTCGCATATTTCAAGGTTAAAAAATCTTGAGACCATTAGTACTCCAAAAATGAATTTGCATGCCTTCAACACGATTATCATTATTATTATTATTATTATCGTTATTATTATTATTATTATTATTATTATTATTATTATTATTATTATTATTATTATTATTATTATTATTATTATTATTATTATTATTATTGGTGAAAGTGGTCGTCATTTTTCTGGCGGACTAAAAAATTACAAATGTACACACACTTTGCTGATAACGACAACACTGTTTTTTTTTGTAGATGACTGGTTCTGAGAACCGACATATTGATAAATTAGACACATGTGCAACTCTTGGGTATCTTTATTGAGGAAACGTTTCGCCACACAGTGGCTTCACCAGTCCATACAAAGGAGAATCTTGAAGAACAGGAGGAGAATGAGGTAATCAGTCCCTCAACCTTGAGTCGATGTGGTCAGTCCATCAATCTTGAATAGAATGGAATGATTGATGGACTGACCACATCGACTCAAGGTTGAGGGACTGATTACCTCATTCTCCTCCTGTTCTTCAAGATTCTCCTTTGTATGGACTGATGAAGCCACTGTGTGGCGAAACGTTTCTTCAATAAAGATACCCAAGAGTTGCACATGTGTCTAATTTATCAACACTGTTTCTCTCATGCTAGGAACCATAGCTGCCTCATAAGCCTGGGGGAAAAAATGTGTTCTTCTTTTAGAGTTTACGTCGGCCAGTATGCACTTTTATTCCTAAAAATGATATTAGTAAGAAGAGTATGCTTTGAGGAGGACCTGCCAAGTATGGGCCAGTAGGCCTGCTGCAGTGTTACTCCATTCTTATGTTAACTACTCTTTTCCTTCTGATTTATTTCTGTGGACACAAGCTTCTCCAGGGACGAGCATTTTCATGTGTTCTAATCTTCGGAACACAGGTTGGTGTGACCTTGACTGTCTCGCCTACCTCTCTTCATATAACTGGCTGTCTCGTCCACCTCTCTTCATCTAACTGGCTGTCTCGCCTACCTCTCTTCATCTAACTGGCTGTCTCGTCCACCTCTCTTCATGTAACTGGCTGTCTCGCCCACCTCTCTTCATATAACTGGCTGTCTCGTCCACCTCTCTTCATATAACTGGCTGTCTCGTCCACCTCTCTTCATATAACTGGCTGTCTCGTCCACCTCTCTTCATATAACTGGCTGTCTCGTCTACCTCTCTTCATATAACCGGCTGTTTCGTCCACCTCTCTTCATATAACTGGCTGTCTCGTCCACCTCTCTTCATATAACTGGCTGTCTCGTCCACCTCTCTTCATATAACTGGCTCTCGTCCACCTCTCTTCATATAACTGGCTGTCTCGTCTACCTCTCTTCATGTGTGTGTGTGTGTGTGTGTGTGTGTGTGTGTGTGTTTGTGTGTGTGTGTACTCAACTATTTGTTGTTGCAGGTGTCGAGTTGTAGCTCCTGGCCCCACCTCTTCACTGATCGCTACAAGGTCCCCTCTCTCTCCCTGCTCCATGAGCTTTATCATACCTCACCTTAAAACTATGTATGGTTCCTGCCTCCACTACATTACTTTGCAGACTGTTCCACTTCCTGACAACTCTGTGATTGAAAAAATACTTCCAAACATTCGTTTGACCCATCTGGGTCTTCAACTTCTAATTGTGACCCCTTTTCTCTGTGTCCCCTCCCTGGAACATCCTGTCCTTGTCAGCCTCATCAGTTCTTCGTAGTATTTTATAAGTCATTATCATGTCTCCTCTAACTTTCTGTCCTCTAGTGTCGTCAGACCGATTTCCCTTTACCTTTCTTCATAGGTCATTCTTCCTTAGCTCTGGGACTAGTTTTATTGGAAACCTTTGCACATTTCAACCAGTCTTAAAGTCTACGGTGCTCATCAACCCCAGGGCTGAGGGACTGTTTACCTCGTCTCTCATGTATAATTCTACAGTTTTTATGTTATGTCCTTGAGGTTGTATTGATAAAGTCACTTGATGGCGAAACTTCTATAAATAAAGATACTCTGATGTTGGACATGTGTCTAATTCCTAGTCTAATGAATCAGGTTGTAGCAGCTTAGGTAGAGATGCAGTGTGACCATTGATCCATGAATTAGGGAGGACACACTGGGTATAACTAAGATTAGTGCTAACAAAGGGTTATCAGGGACTTGCCCCAGAGTTCTCACAATATAGTCAGTAATACACAAATAACTCCGCACATAGGAGAGTGAAGAGCTTACGACGACGTTTCGGCCCCTGTTGGACCACTCACAAATCACAAAGGTCCAAGTCGGGCCAAATTGTCGTCATTTGTGTATTGTTCCAGTCAGGGTATTGTGGCTTTTTCTTTTTTTTTTCTCTCTCTCTCTCTCTCTCTCTCTCTCTCTCTCTCTCTCTCTCTCTCTCTAAGTCATAATCATCCTCGCCAGGCGGAGCTCTGGTTTCTGGTCAACCTTTAATACAAAGAGCAATCACACTCATCAATATTCCACCTCATAAAATCAATCAATTTCAACCTCCATCTCAGAGGCACTATCCAGGTTCGTTGTAACATGAGATGAGAGAGAAACTCTCATGCCTGGATGTTGTCGTCCCGTTATTCACCAGGTTTATATCATTCTTATATATTTTTTCTTGCTTTATTTTTTTTCCACTATACGACCCCTTTGGGTTTAGCGCTTCTCCGTAAACATATTAATTTTAGCGATTTTCCAGAGAGTCAGGATGAGCAACGTTGGCACTCTTCTTTCTGTTTACTGTTATGTCTCGATTCCGAGAGATACATCTGTTTAAACAGATACATCTGTTTAAACAGATATTTCTATTTAAACAAATTCATCTGTTTGAACAGTTAAAATAATTGTCTGTTTTGTGTTGTCCGGGGTCTTGTTTCCATTCCTCGCATTTGTTAATACAGTTTGTAAACCTTTTGAGGAATTCTGGGGTTCTACGATGACGATATGTTCTGATTATACTAATGGTATACAATACCGACAAGTGGGCAGGTAAGACACATGTGCAACAGTCAGGTATTTTTATTCTGAAACGCTTCGCCTACACAGTAGGCTTCTTCAGTTAAATACATAGAGGCAGCAGAGGCAGTAGAGGCAGTAGAGGCAGTAGAGGCAGTAGAGGCAGTAGAGAGAGTAGAGGCAGTAGAGGCAGTAGAGGCAGTAGAGGCAGTAGAGAGAGTAGAGGCAGTAGAGAGAGTAGAGGCAGTAGAGGCAGTAGAGGCAGTAGAGGCAGTAGAGAGAGTAGAGGCAGTAGAGGCAGTAGAGGCAGTAGAGGCAACAGAGACAGTAGAGGCAGCAGAGGCAGTAGAGGCAGTAGAGGCAGCAGAGGCAGTAGAGGCAGTAGAGGCAGTAGAGAGAGTAGAGGCAGTAGAGGCAGTAGAGGCAGTAGAGAGAGTAGAGGCAGTAGAGAGAGTAGAGGCAGTAGAGAGAGTAGAGGCAGTAGAGAGAGTAGAGGCAGTAGAGAGAGTAGAGGCAGTAGAGAGAGTAGAGGCAGTAGAGGCAGTAGAGAGAGTAGAGGCAGTAGAGAGAGTAGAGGCAGTAGAGGCAGCAGAGGCAGTAGAGGCAGTAGAGGCAGTAGAGGCAACAGAGACAGTAGAGGCAGCAGAGGCAGCAGAGGCAGTAGAGGCAGTAGAGGCAGTAGAAGCAGTAGAGGCAGCAGAGGCAGTAGAGGCAGCAGATGAAGCAGAGGCAGTAGAGGCAGTAGAGGCAGCAGAGGCAGCAGAGGCAATAGAGGCAGTAGAAGCAGTAGAGGCAGCAGAGGCAGTAGATGCAGTAGATGCAGCAGAGGCAGCAGAGGCAGTAGAGGCAGTAGAGGCAGCAGAGGCAGTAGAGGCAGTAGAGGCAGTAGAGGCAGCAGAGGCAGTAGAGGCAGCAGAGGCAGTAGAGGCAGTAGAGGCAGTAGAGGCAGTAGAGGCAGTAGAGGCAGTAGAGGCAGTAGAGGCAGTAGAGGCAGTAGAGGCAGTAGAGGCAGTAGAGGCAGTAGAGGCAGTAGAGAGAGTAGAGGCAGTAGAGGCAGTAGAGGCAGTAGAGGCAGTAGAGAGAGTAGAGGCAGTAGAGGCAGTAGAGGCAGTAGAGGCAGTAGAGGCAGTAGAGGCAGTAGAGGCAGTAGAGGCAGTAGAGGCAACAGAGACAGTAGAGGCAGCAGAGGCAGTAGAGGCAGTAGAGGCAGTAGAGGCAGCAGAGGCAGTAGAAGCAGTAGAGGCAGCAGAGGCAGTAGAGGCAGCAGATGCAGCAGAGGCAGTAGAGGCAGTAGAGGCAGCAGAGGCAGCAGAGGCAATAGAGGCAGTAGAAGCAGTAGAAGCAGCAGAGGCAGTAGATGCAGCAGATGCAGCAGAGGCAGCAGAGGCAGTAGAGGCAGTAGAAGCAGCAGAGGCAGTAGAGGCAGTAGAGGCAGTAGAGGCAGCAGAGTCAGTAGAGGCAGCAGAGGCAGTAGAGGCAGTAGAGGCAGCAGAGGCAGTAGAGGCAGTAGAGGCAGCAGAGGCAGTAGAGGCAGCAGAGGCAGTAGAAGCAGTAGAGGCAGTAGAGGCAGTAGAGGCAGCAGAGGCAGTAGAGGCAGTAGAGGCAGCAGAGGCAGCAGAGGCAGTAGAGATGCAAAAACGATGTAAATAGTCCATCACATCGTCTTTCCATCCTGACTGCCTCTGCTGCCTCCTCTGTACTCGACTGAAGAAGCCTGCTGTGTAGGCGAAGCGTTTCAGAATCAAGAAACCTAACTGTTGCACGTGTGTCTCACTTATCAACGATAAATAAGATACACGTGCAAAAGTTAGGTTGCACGTGTTATAATGACGTTGTGGGTCATTATAATACTTGTAATGCAAAACAGTTAAAGACACAATACCGTGACTGGAACAAGACACGGTTAACCCGGTACAAACTTTGATTAGAAGTGATCGAAGTTCCAGGACCGAAACGTTTTTCTTATAAATATGTCCTGGTATTTGCTTACGTGTCTTTCTAAGCCCCACAGATAACCCGCACTTAAGAGACCGGAACTTAGGACAACGTTTCGGTCCGACTTCCATCCTTTACTAGGCACACAGTAGTCCAAGTGGGACCGAAACGTTGTCATAAGTTGCAGTCCCCTATGTGCAGGTTATCTATGTATTCAGTGAAACGTTTGGGCCTTTTGATTATTTTTTTCTATCGTGATCTGTGAGTAAATTCTCTACGATCCTGCTAGATCATCATTAAATTTTTGAGCCCCAGTGGCTCGTAATGTTTATCGTACATACATATAATTAACACAATTATATATTTGATCTTGGATAAGAATACGTTTTTTCTCCTTTAGCTTCTTGATTACTGGAAACATGATTAAGACTGATGGTTATTAGTCACGGAAATTGATCGGTTAGATCATCAACTAAATCCTAAATCCTAGTATTTTTGATATTTCACGATGTATATAAGATTGGGATCAATCGTGATTAGTATTCTAGCATTCTTAAGTTCGTTTAGGGATTCCATTAATTTCAATATCATTTTTTCCTTCCAGTATTTTTATATATATGGCATTATAATGACCAAGAATAAGGGTAGATTCCTCAGTGATGTTATCAGGTATATTATCAGGCGGGAAATGACTATTTGGGACGTGAAAATTACAAATACTGAAGGTGTTAATGGAGAAATTGCCTGCATATATCTGACAAATGGTTTGAAACCGACAAGTTGAAGATTGAGACACTTATGCAACATTGGGAATCTTTAGTTAGGGAATGTTTCGCCAAACAGTAGCTTCATTAGTCCAATACAAAGCAGATGGACTGAACACATCGATTCCAGGTTGAGGGGCTGATTACTTCAAACTCCTCTCCTTTCGCATTTCTACTTTATATTGAACTGATGAAGCCACTGTGTGGCGAAACATTTCCTTAATAAAGATTCCCATATGTTGCATAAGTGCCTGCATATATATATCTCAATGTTATGATAACGTATGTTAACTCCACATTGCAGAGTTAACAGCAAGTTCTAACGCAGGTCACACAGCGTTTAATTGGCATAAGATATATGCTGTGTATCCCAGGTTTACCTACAAGGACGGGGAGTAGTGGATCCTCCACCTCGTAGTCTACATTCTTGAAAGCGAAGACCATCAATATTCTTGGCTGCACTAATGTGATGTGAGTCAGGCAACAGTTCCCTCATGCGAGCGATGTTCCATGAGAAAAATAATTATATCCTATCCATGGTAGTAATTTATTATAGTCTCTTGTGCGTTAGATGATAAGACTCTCATTGCGCCATGACAATATTCATAAAATTAAAAGCAAACAACGAAATTTACGCATTATTTCCTTCATACCCACTTTCCTAACGCATCTACCCGCACTGCTGGCGCAGTATTTGTAAACAAAATTCTGCGGCTTCCGAACAACTAATTTGATCATCAACACATCTATAATCTTGTTATTAAATGTGTAAACACCACCACCTTAATAAGAAATAAAAAAAAAAAAACAACGCTTCCAGCTACTAGCAGTGCCGCTGGAAGGTCGTTAACGTCTGCCAAATTTCTTCACCTTGATGACTCTCTTAACAATATCATGTTCTGAATGTTAGTATATGTTCTGAATGTTAGTATATGTTCTGAATGTTAGTATATGTTCTGAATGTTAGTATATGTTCTGAATGTTAGTATATGTTCTGAATGTTAGTATATGTTCTGAATGTTAGTATATGTTCTGAATGTTAGTATATGTTCTGAATGTTAGTATATGTTCTGAATGTTAGTATATGTTCTGAATGTTAGTATATGTTCTGAATGTTAGTATATGTTCTGAATGTTAGTATATGTTCTGAATGTTAGTATATGTTCTGAATGTTAGTATATGTTCTGAATGTTAGTATATGTTCTGAATGTTAGTATATGTTCTGAATGTTAGTATATGTTCTGAATGTTAGTATATGTTCTGAATGTTAGTATATGTTCTGAATGTTAGTATATGTTCTGAATGTTAGTATATGTTCTGAATGTTAGTATATGTTCTGAATGTTAGTATATGTTCTGAATGTTAGTATATGTTCTGAATGTTAGTATATGTTCTGAATGTTAGTATCATGTTCTGAATGTTAGTATATGTTCTGAATGTTAGTATCATGTTCTGAATGTTAGTATATGTTCTGAATGTTAGTATATGTTCTGAATGTTAGTATCATGTTCTGAATGTTAGTATATGTTCTGAATGTTAGTATCATGTTCTGAATGTTAGTATATGTTCTGAATGTTAGTATATGTTCTGAATGTTAGTATATGTTCTGAATGTTAGTATATGTTCTGAATGTTAGTATATGTTCTGAATGTTAGTATCATGTTCTGAATGTTAGTATCATGTTCTGAATGTTAGTATATGTTCTGAATGTTAGTATATGTTCTGAATGTTAGTATATGTTCTGAATGTTAGTATATGTTCTGAATGTTAGTATATGTTCTGAATGTTAGTATCATGTTCTGAATGTTAGTATATGTTCTGAATGTTAGTATATGTTCTGAATGTTAGTATATGTTCTGAATGTTAGTATATGTTCTGAATGTTAGTATATGTTCTGAATGTTAGTATATGTTCTGAATGTTAGTATATGTTCTGAATGTTAGTATCATGTCCTGAATGTTAGTATATGTTCTGAATGTTAGTATCATGTTCTGAATGTTAGTATATGTTCTGAATGTTAGTATATGTTCTGAATGTTAGTATATGTTCTGAAAGTTAGTATATGTTCTGAATGTTAGTATATGTTCTGAATGTTAGTATCTGAATGTTAGTATATGTTCTGAATGTTAGTATATGTTCTGAATGTTAGTATATGTTCTGAATGTTAGTATATGTTCTGAATGTTAGTATATGTTCTGAATGTTAGTATATGTTCTGAATGTTAGTATATGTTCTGAATGTTAGTATATGTTCTGAATGTTAGTATATGTTCTGAATGTTAGTATATGTTCTGAATGTTAGTATATGTTCTGAATGTTAGTATATGTTCTGAATGTTAGTATCATGTCCTGAATGTTAGTATATGTTCTGAATGTTAGTATATGTTCTGAATGTTAGTATATGTTCTGAATGTTAGTATATGTTCTGAATGTTAGTATATGTTCTGAATGTTAGTATATGTTCTGAATGTTAGTATCATGTTCTGAATGTTAGTATATGTTCTGAATGTTAGTATATGTTCCGAATGTTAGTATATGTTCTGAATGTTAGTATATGTTCTGAATGTTAGTATCATGTTCTGAATGTTAGTATATGTTCTGAATGTTAGTATATGTTCTGAATGTTGTATATGTTCTGAATGTTAGTATATGTTCTGAATGTTAGTATCATGTTCTGAATGTTAGTATATGTTCTGAATGTTAGTATATGTTCTGAATGTTGTATATGTTCTGAATGTTAGTATATGTTCTGAATGTTAGTATAAGTTCTGAATGTTAGTATCATGTTCTGAATGTTAGTATATGTTCTGAATGTTAGTATATGTTCTGAATGTTGTATATGTTCTGAATGTTAGTATATGTTCTGAATGTTAGTATATGTTCTGAATGTTAGTATATGTTCTGAATGTTAGTATATGTTCTGAATGTTAGTATATGTTCTGAATGTTAGTATATGTTCTGAATGTTAGTATATGTTCTGAATGTTAGTATATGTTCTGAATGTTAGTATCATGTTCTGAATGTTAGTATATGTTCTGAATGTTAGTATATGTTCTGAATGTTAGTATATGTTCTGAATGTTAGTATCATGTTCTGAATGTTAGTATATGTTCTGAATGTTAGTATCATGTTCTGAATGTTAGTATATGTTCTGAATGTTAGTATATGTTCTGAATGTTAGTATATGTTCTGAATGTTAGTATATGTTCTGAATGTTAGTATATGTTCTGAATGTTGTATATGTTCTGAATGTTAGTATATGTTCTGAATGTTAGTATATGTTCTGAATGTTAGTATCATGTTCTGAATGTTAGTATATGTTCTGAATGTTAGTATATGTTCTGAATGTTAGTATATGTTCTGAATGTTAGTATAAGTTCTGAATGTTAGTATCATGTTCTGAATGTTAGTATCATGTTCTGAATGTTAGTATATGTTCTGAATGTTAGTATCATGTTCTGAATGTTAGTATCATGTTCTGAATGTTAGTATATGTTCTGAATGTTAGTATCATGTTCTGAATGTTAGTATATGTTCTGAATGTTAGTATCATGTTCTGAATGTTAGTATATGTTCTGAATGTTAGTATATGTTCTGAATGTTAGTATATGTTCTGAATGTTAGTATATGTTCTGAATGTTAGTATATGTTCTGAATGTTAGTATCATGTTCTGAATGTTAGTATCATGTTCTGAATGTTAGTATATGTTCTGAATGTTAGTATATGTTCTGAATGTTAGTATCATGTTCTGAATGTTAGTATATGTTCTGAATGTTAGTATATGTTCTGAATGTTAGTATATGTTCTGAATGTTAGCATCATGTTCTGAATGTTAGATTATGTCTAAGTGAGGTTAACTAACAGTGTTAGTTAACAACTCTCTAGATAGTACCATTGATCTGTGTTCTGACCTTTCAGTTTCCTCCCTTATATGCTTCTCGTTTTTAGCTTCCCCACTCACCCTCCTCTCACACACGCCTTCCCCACTCACCCTCCCCTCACACACTCCTTCCTCACTCACCCTCCCCTCACACACGCCTTCCCCACTCACCCTCCCCTCACACACGCCTTCCCCACTCACCCTCCCCTCACACACGCCTTCCACACTCACCCTCCCCTCACACACGCCTTCCCACTCACCCTCCCCGCCCACACCCCTTCCACACTCAGCCGCCTCTCGCCCACGCCTTCCCCACTCACCCTCCCTTCACACACGCCTTCCCCACTCACCCTCCCCTCACACACGCCTTCCACACTCACCCTCCTCTCACACACGCCTTCCCCACTC
>NC_091294.1:38629885-38637385 GCF_038502225.1 Cherax quadricarinatus | reverse complement strand
TCAGAACGACAGAAGCTGAGGGAGTGGACAAAAAAGCGAAAGGAGCTAGGAAAAGAGACAAGGAGGGAATCAGCAGAGGTCAGTCAGAGCAGGACAGAACAGCAAGGGCAAGCACACACACAACTACTCTCAGAACCATACAACCTATCACACCATCCCAACACACACTACAATCCATACCCACAGCCTCCACCCAACACCGAACTATAGAATCCCACAGCATGCCACCAGGTCTCCCACCCTCACAGGCCCCCCAAACCACAGTGTTGGAAAGGAAACTGAAGGTATGGTACACAAACGCTGATGGAATAACAAATAAGTGGGAGGAGTGGCACGAAAGAGTCAAAGAAGCATCACCGGACATCATAGCTCTCACAGAAACCAAGCTTACAGGTATGATAACAGATGCCATCTTTCCAACGGGATACCAAATCCTGAGGAAAGACAGAGGGAACAGGGGGGGGTGGAGGAGTGGCGTTGCTGATCAAAAAATCGCTGGAATTTTGATGAGCTGGAGAGAGGAGATAGCGGAGAAGAAAGTGATTACATAGTGGGAACACTTCACTCTGGAGGTCCCAAGGTGGTAATAGCAGTGATGTATAACCCACCACAGAACAGCAGGAGGCCAAGGCAAGAGTACGACGAGAGCAATAGAGCGATGGTTGACACACTGGCTAGAGTGGCCAGAAGAGCTCATGCATGCAGGGCAAAGCTCCTGATCATGGGTGACTTTAACCACAAGGAGATCGATTGGGAGAACTTGGACCCACATGGGGGCCAAGATACATGGAGGGCTAAGATGATGGAGGTGGTACTGGAGAACTTCATGTACCAACACGTAAGGGACACTACAAGAGAGAGAGGAGAGGATGAACCAGCAAGGCTGGACTTAGTATTCACCTTGAGTAGTGCAGATATCGAGGACATCACATATGAAAGACCCCTTGGGGCCAGTGACCATGTGGTTTTAAGCTTCGAATACACAGTACAGCTACAAGTGGAGGGAGAAGCAGGAAGGCCAGGACGAATGAAGCCAAACTACAAGAAAGGGGACTACACAGGAATGAGGAACTACCTGAACGGGGTTCAGTGGGACAGAGAACTGGCAGGGAAGCCAGTTAATGAGATGATGGAATATGTAGCAACAAAATGCAAGGAGGCTGAGGAGAGGTTTGTACCCAAGGGTAACAGGAGTAATGAAAAAGCAAGGATGAGCCCATGGTTTACCCAAAGGTGCAGGGAGGCAAAAACCAAGTGTGCTAGGGAATGGAAGAAATATAGAAGGCAAAGGACCCAGGAGAATAAGGAGAACAGTCGTAGAGCCAGAAACGAATATGCACAGATAAGAAGGGAGGCCCAAAGACAATATGAAAATGACATAGCAGCGAAAGCCAAATCTGACCCGAAACTGTTGTACAGCCACATCAGGAGGAAAACAACAGTCAAGGACCAGGTAATCAGGCTAAGGAAGGAAGGAGGAGAGACAACAGGAAATGACCGTGAAGTATGTGAAGAACTCAACAAGAGATTCAAAGAAGTGTTCACAGAGGAGACAGAAGGGACTCCAGAAAGACGGAGAGGTGGGGGCACACCACCAGGTGCTGGACACAGTGCACACAACCGAGGAAGAAGTGAAGAGGCTTCTGAGTGAGCTAGATACCTCAAAGGCAATGGGGCCAGATAACATCTCCCCATGGGTATTGAGAGAGGGAGCAGAGGCGCTATGTGTACCCCTAACAACAATATTCAATACATCTATCGAAACAGGGAGATTGCCTGAGGCATGGAAGACAGCAAATGTAGTCCCAATCTTTAAAAAAGGAGACAGACATGAAGCATTAAACTACAGACCAGTGTCACTGACATGTATAGTATGCAAAATCATGGAGAAGATTATCAGGAGAAGAGTGGTGGAACACCTAGAAAGGAATGATCTCATCAACAGCAGCCAGCATGGTTTCAGGGACGGGAAATCCTGTGTCACAAACCTACTGGAGTTCTATGACATGGTGACAGCAGTAAGACAAGAGAGAGAGGGGTGGGTGGATTGCATTTTCTTGGACTGCAAGAAGGCGTTTGACACAGTTCCACACAAGAGATTGGTGCAAAAACTGGAGGACCAAGCAGGGATAACAGGGAAGGCACTACAATGGATCAGGGAATACTTGTCAGGAAGACAGCAGCGAGTCATGGTACGTGGCGAGGTGTCAGAGTGGGCACCTGTGACCAGCGGGGTCCCGCAGGGGTCAGTCCTAGGACCAGTGCTGTTTCTGGTATTTGTGAACGACATGACGGAAGGAATAGACTCTGAGGTGTCCCTGTTTGCAGATGACGTGAAGTTGATGAGAAGAATACACTCGATCGAAGACCAGGCAGAACTACAAAGGGATCTGGACAGGCTGCAGACCTGGTCCAGCAATTGGCTCCTGGAGTTCAATCCCACCAAGTGCAAAGTCATGAAGATTGGGGAAGGGCAAAGAAGGCCGCAGACGGAGTACAGTCTAGGGGGTCAGAGACTACAAACCTCACTCAAGGAAAAAGATCTTGGGGTGAGTATAACACCAGGCACATCTCCTGAAGCGCACATCAACCAAATAACTGCTGCAGCATATGGGCGCCTAGCAAACCTCAGAACAGCATTCCGACATCTTAATAAGGAATCGTTCAGGACCCTGTACACCGTATACGTTAGGCCCATATTGGAGTATGCGGCACCAGTTTGGAACCCACACCTAGCCAAGCACGTAAAGAAACTAGAGAAAGTGCAAAGGTTTGCAACAAGACTAGTCCCAGAGCTAAGAGGTATGTCCTACGAGGAGAGGTTAAGGGAAATCAACCTGACGACACTGGAGGACAGGAGAGATAGGGGGGACATGATAACGACATACAAAATACTGAGAGGAATTGACAAGGTGGACAAAGACAGGATGTTCCAGAGATTGGACACAGTAACAAGGGGACACAGTTGGAAGCTGAAGACACAGATGAATCACAGGGATGTTAGGAAGTATTTCTTCAGCCACAGAGTAGTCAGTAAGTGGAATAGTTTGGGAAGCGATGTAGTGGAGGCAGGATCCATACATAGCTTTAAGCAGAGGTATGATAAAGCTCACGGCTCAGGGAGAGTGACCTAGTAGCGATCAGTGAAGAGGCGGGGCCAGGAGCTCGGACTCGACCCCCGCAACCTCAACTAGGTGAGTACAGTTGATGAATATTTTAGGTTAGACGAAGGTTGCATTATTTGAAGCTTCTAGTGCAGTGGTGGTAGTGGTAGTGGCTGTTAGTGGTAGTGGTGGCTGGTAGTGGTGGTGGTGGCGGCGGCTGGTATTGTGGTGGTGATAGTAGTGTCGTAGAGATGATGGTGGTGGTGCTGTAATTGGCTAGTTGTGGTGGTGCTGTCAGTAGCTAATTGTAGCGGTGATAGTGGTGGTGGTGGTGGTGGTGGTGGTGGTGGTGGTGGTGATGGTGGTGGTGGTGGTGGTGGTGGTGGTGGTGGTGGTGGTGGTAGTGGTGGTGGTGGTGGTGGTGGTGGTGGTGGTGGTGGTGGTGGTGGTAGTAGTAGTAGTAGTAGTAGTACTGGTGATGGTTCTGTAAATAGCTGATTGTGGTAGTGATAGTGGGAGTGGTGCTTTAAGTGGCTAGTTTTGGCGGTGGTAGTAATAGCTGCTAGTGTTAGTGGTGGAGTGCTGTAAATGGCTAGTTGTGATGGTGGTGGCGGTAGAGGTAGTGACTGGTGATGGTGGTGGTAGTGGTGGTGGTAGTGGTGGTGGTAGTGGTGGTGGTAGTGGTGGTGATAGTGATGGAGGTAGTGGTGGTGGTAGTGGTGGTGGTAGTGGTGGCGTAACTTGCTAGTTATGGTGATGGTGGTGGTAGTGGTGATGTAAGTGGCTAGTTATGGTGATGGTGGTGGTAGTAGTGGTGTAAGTGGCTAATTATGGTGATTGTGGTGGTAGTGGTGATGTAAGTGGCTAGTTATGGTGATGGTGGTGTAAATACAATTGAATTTTGACAGGTTAGGTTAGGCTAGCTTAAGTTAGGGAGGGTTAGGTTAGGGTAGGTTAGGTTAGGGTAGGTTAGGTTGGGGTAGGTTAGGTTGGGGTAGGTTAGGTTAGGGTAGGTTAGGTTGGGGTAGGTTAGGTTGGGGTAGGTTAGGTTGGGGTAGGCTAGGTTAGGGTAGGTTAGGTTAGGGTAGGTTAGGTTGGGGTAGGTTAGGTTGGGGTAGGTTAGGTTGGGGTAGGTTAGGTTGGGGTAGGTTAGGTTAGGGTGGGAGGGTTAGGTTGGGAGGTTAGGTTAGGTTGGGGTAGGTTAGGTTGGGGTAGGCTAGGTTAGGGTTAGTGAGTTGGGAGGTTAGGGAGGGTTAGTTAGGTTAGGTTAGGGAGTTGGAGGGTTAGGGTAGGGTTAGGAGTTAGGTTAGGGTGGGTTAGGTTGGGGTAGGATAGGTTAGGGTAGGTTAGATTGGGGTAGGGTTAGGTTAGGGTAGGTTAGGGTTAGGGTAGGGTTAGGTTGGGAGGGTTAGGTTAGGTTAGGTTAGGTTAGGTTAGGTTAGGTTAGGTTGGGAGGGTTAGGTTGGGGTTAGGGGTAGGTTAGGTTAGGGTTGGAGTTAGGTTAGGGTTAGGGTTAGGGTTAGGGTATGTTAGGTTAGGGTAGGTTAGGTTGGGGTTAGGGTTAGTTAGGTTAGGGTAGGTGAGGCTAGGGTAGGTTAGGTTAGGGGTTGAGGGTTAGGTTGGGGTGGGGAGGTTAGGTTGGGGTAGGTTAGGTTGGGTGTAGGTTAGGTTGGGGTAGGGTTAGGTTGGGGTAGGTTAGGTTAGGGGTGGGGTTAGGTTAGGGTTAGGGTTGGGAGGGTTAGGGGTTAGGGGTAGGTTAGGGTTTGGAGTAGGTTAAGTTAGGGTAGATTGATTATGTTGGGGTTAGGTTAGGTTAGGTAGGGTTAGGTTGGGTTAGGTAGGTTGGGGTTGGAGGTTAGGTTAGGGGTAGGTTAGGGTTAGGGTAGGTTAGGTTGAGGTTAGGTTAGGTTAGGGGTAGGTTAGGTGGAGGGGTAGGTTAGGTTGGAGGTGGGAGGTTAGGCTGGAGGGTGGGAGGCTTAGGGTTAGGGTAGGTTGGGGTAGGTTTGGGAGGGGTAGGGTTAGGTTAGGGGTTGGGGTAGGTTAGGTTAGGGTAGGTTAGGTTGAGGTAGGTTAGGTTGGGGATGGGTTAGGTTAGGGTAGGTTAGGTTGAGGTAGGCTAGGTTGGGGTAGGTTAGGTTGGGGTAGGTTAGGTTGGGGTGGGATTAGGTTGGGGTAGGTTAGGTTGGGTTAGGTTAGGGTTGGGGAGGGTTAGGTTGGGGTTAGGGTTAGGTTGGGGTAGGTTAGGTTAGGGTAGGTTAGGTTGAGGTAGGGTTAGGGTTGGGGTAGGTTAGGTTGGGGTAGGTTAGGTTAGGGGTAGGTTAGGTTGAGGTAGGTTAGGTTGGGGGTAGGTTAGGTTAGGGGTGGGAGTTAGGAGGTTGGGATGGGGTAGGTTAGGGGTTGGGGTAGGTTAGGTTAGGGGTTGGGGTAGGTTAGGTTGGGGTAGGCTAGGTTGGGGTAGGTTAGGGGTTGGGGTGGGGTTAGGTTGAGGTAGGTTGGGAGGTTGGGGTTAGGGTTAGGGTTAGGGGTAGGTTAGGTTGGAGGTGGGAGGTTGGTGGTAGGGTTGAGGTAGGGTTAGGTTGGTAGGTTAGGTTGGGTAGGTTAGGTTGGGGGTAGGGTTAGGTTGGGGTGGGTTAGGTTGAGGTTGGGGTTAGGTTAGGTTAGGGGTTGGGGTTAGAGGGTTAGGTTGGGGTGGGTTAGGGTTGGGAGGGTAGGTTAGGTTGGGAGTTAGGTTAGGGTTAGGGGTAGGTTAGGTTGGGGTGGAGTTAGGGTTGGGGTAGGTTAGGTTGGGGGGGGAGGTAGGTTAGGTTGGGGAGGGCTAGGTTGGGAGGGGTGGGTTAGGTTGAGGTGAGGTTAGGTTGAGGTAGGTTAGGTTGGGGTAGGTTAGGTTGGGAGGGTAGGTTAATTTGTTTAAGGTGAGTTAGGTTGGGGAGTAGGTTAGGTTGGGGTGGTTAGGTTGGGGTTAGGGGTAGGTTAGGTTGGGGTAGGTTAGGTTGAGGTAGGTTAGGTTGGGGTAGGTTAGGTTGGGGGTAGTAGGTTAGGTTGAGGTAGGGTTTAGTTTGCGGTAGGTTAGGTTAGGTTAGGTTAGGTTAGGTTAGAGGTAGGTTAGGTTGGGGTAGGGTTAGGTTGGGGTAGGTTGGAGGTTGAGGTAGGTTAGGTTGAGGTAGGTTAGGTTGGGGTAGGTTAGGGTTGAGGTAGGTTAGGTTAGGGTAGGGTTAGGTTGGGTTAGGGTAGGTTAGGTTGGGGTAGGATAGGTTAGGGTGGAGTTAGATTGGGGTAGGTTGGGAGGTTAGGGTTAGGGTTAGGGTTAGGGTTAGGGTTAGGGTTAGGGTTAGGGTTAGGGTTAGGGTTAGGGTTAGGGTTAGGGTTAGGGTTAGGGTTAGGGTTAGGGTTAGGGTTAGGGTTAGGGTTAGGGTTAGGGTTAGGGTTAGGTTGGGGTTGGAGGTTAGGTTAGGGGTAGGTTAGGTTGAGGGTTAGGTTGGGTTATGTTGAGGTTAGGGTAGGATTAGGTTGGGGAGGGTTAGGGTTAGGGTTGGGGTGGGTGAGGCTAGGGTAGGTTAGGTTGGGGAGGGGTAGGGTTAGGTTGGTGTAGGGTTGGGGAGGGGTTAGGTTAGGGTTGGGGTAGGTTAGGTTGGGGTTGGGAAGGTTAGGTTAGGGTAGGTTAGGTTGGGGTGGGGTTAGGTTAGGTTTGGGAGAGGGTTAAGTTAGGGTGGATTATGTTGGGGTAGGTTAGGTTGGAGGGTGGGAGGTTAGGTTGGGTAGGTTAGGGTTGGGGTGGTTAGGTTAGGGTTGAGGTTAGGTTGGGGTGGGGAGTTAGGTTGAGGTAGGTTAGGGTTAGGGTAGGGTTAGGTGGAGGGTAGGTTAGGTTGGGGGTAGGTTAGGCTAGGGTGGGAGGTTAGGTTGGGGTAGGTTTGGTTGGGGTAGGTTAGGTTGGGGAGGTTAGGGTTAGGGGTTGGGGTTAGGGTTAGGGGTTGGGTTAGGTTGGTAGGTTAGGTTGGGGTAGGGTTAGGTTAGGAGGGTAGGTTAGGTTGAGGTAGGTTAGGTTGGGGTAGGGTTAGGTTGGGGTAGGTTAGGTTGGGGTAGGTTAGGTTGGGAGGTAGGGTTAGGTTGGGGTGAGGTTAGGTTAGGGGTTAGGGGTTAGGTTGGGTTAGGGTTGGGTTGGGAGGGTAGGTTAGGTTGGGTAGGTTAGGTTAGGGTTGGGAGGGGTTAGGTTAGGTTAGGGGTTGGGGAGGTTATTGGGTTAGGGGTAGGTTGGGAGGGGTTGGGAGGGTTAGGTTAGGGGTAGGAGGGGGTTAGGTTAGGGGTTGGGGTAGGGTTATTGGGGTTGGGGTAGGGGAGGGTAGGTTAGGTTGGAGGTAGGTTAGGTTGGGGTAGGCTAGGTTGGGGTGGGTTAGGTTGA
>NC_091294.1:38589885-38624885 GCF_038502225.1 Cherax quadricarinatus | reverse complement strand
CTCCTCCATACTCTCTCCTTCCAACCTGATATCCAATCTATCGTTACCTAATTTTTTTGTTATCCTCATCACCTTACTCTTCACTATATTCGCTTTTAATTTTCTTCTTTTACATACCCTACCAAACTTATCAATCAACCTCTGCAATTTCTCTTCAGAATCTCCCAAAAGCACAGTGTTATGTAGGAATTATATTGTCTTTCTCTCCATGTCTCTATCTCTTTTACTCTCTCTCTCTACTCCCGTCTCCCCTTCCTCACCTATCTTGCTCACACACACACACACACACACACACACACACACACACACACAGTAGAGTATGCAGCACCAGTTTGGAATCCACACCTAGTCAAGCACGTCAAGAAATTAGAGAAAGTGCAAAGGTTTGCAACAAGACTAGTCCCAGAGCTACGGGGATTGTTCTACGAAGAAAGGTTGAGGGAAATCGGCCTGACGACACTGGAGGACAGGAGGGTCAGGGGAGACATGATAGCGACATATAAAATACTGCGCGGAATAGACAAGGTGGACAAAGACGGGATGTTCCAGAGATGGGACACAGACACAAGAGGTCACAATTGGAAGTTGAAGACTCAGATGAATCAAAGGGATGTTAGGAAGTATTTCTTCAGTCATAGAGTAGTCAGGCCGTGGAATAGCCTAGAAAGTGACGTAGTGGAGGCGGGAATCATACATAGTTTTAAGGCGAGGTATGATAAAGTTCATGGGGCAGGGAGAGAGAGGATCTAGTAGCAATCAGCGAAGAGGCTGGGTCAGGACCCCTGCAACCACAAATAGGTGAATACAAATAGGTGAGTACACACTCTCACACACACACACACACACACACACACACACACACACACGCACGCACGCACGCACGCACGCACTGCAGCATATGGGCGCCTAGCAAACCTCAGAACAGCATTTCGACATCTTAATAAGGAATCGTTCAGGACCCTGTACACCGTGTACGTTAGGCCCATATTGGAGTATGCGGCACCAGTTTGGAACCCACACCTAGCCAAGCACGTGAAGAAACTAGAGAAAGTGCAAAGGTTTGCAACAAGACTAGTCCCAGAGCTAAGAGGTATGTCCTACGAGGAGAGGTTAAGGGAAATCAACCTGACGACACTGGAGGACAGGAGAGATAAGGGGGACATGATAACGACATACAAAATACTGAGAGGAATTGACAAGGCGGACAAAGACAGGATGTTCCAGAGATGGGACACAGCAACAAGGGGACACAGTTGGAAGTTGAAGACAAAGATGAATCACAGGGATGTTAGGAAGCATTTCTTCGGCCACAGAGTAGTCAGGAAGTGGAATAGTTTGGAAAGCGATGTAGTTGAGGCAGGATCCATACATAGGTTTAAGCAGAGGTATGATAAAGCTCACAGTTCAGGGAGTTACCTAGTAGCGACCAGTAAAGAGGCGGGGCCAGGAGCTAGGACTCGACCCCTGCAACCTCAACTAGGTGAGTTCAACTAGGTGAGTACAGTGGGCGCCTGTGACGAGCGGGGACCCACAGGGGTCAGTCCTAGGGCCAGTGCTATTTTTGATATTTGTGAATGACATGATGGAAGGGTTAGACTCAGAAGTGTCCCTGTTCGCAGATGATGTGAAGCTAATGAGAAGGATTAAATCAGATGAGGATCAGACAGGACTACAAAGAGACCTGGACAGGGTGGACATGTGGTCCAGCAACTAGCTTCTCGAATTCAACCTGCTAAATGCAAAGTCATGAAGATTGGGGAAAGGCAAAGAAGACTGTAGACAGAGTATATGCTAGGTAGACAAAGGCTGCAAACCTCAGTCAAGGAGAAAGATCCTGGAATGACCATAACACCGAGCACGTCTCCGGAGGCACACATCAACCAGATAACTGCTGCAGTATACGGGCGCCTGGCAAACCTGAGAATAGCGTTCCGATACCTTAATGAGGAATCATTCAAGACACTGTACACTGTGTATGTTAGGCCCATACTGGAGTATGCAGCACCAGTCTGGAACCCACACCTGGTTAAGCACGTCAAGAAATTAGAGAAAGTACAAAGGTTTGCAACAAGGCTGGTTCCGGAGCTCATGGGAATGTTCTACGAAGATAGGTTGAGGGAAATCGGACTGACGACACTGGAGGACAGAAGGGATAGGGGAGGCATGATAACAACATACAAAATAATGCGTGGAATAGACAAGGTGGACAGAGACAGGATGTTTCAGAGAGGGGACACAGAAACAAGGGGTCACAATTGGAAGCTGAAGACTCAGACGAGTCACAAGGATGTTAGGAAGTACTTCTTCAGTCACAGAGTCGTCAGGAAATGGATAGCCTAGCAAGTGATGTAGTGGAGGCAGGAACCATACATAGGTTTAAGACAAGGTATGACAAAGCTCAGGAAGCAGAGAGAGGACCTAGTAGCGATCGGTGAAGAGGCGGAGCCAGGAGCTGAGTCTCGACCTCTTCAACCACAATTAGGTAAGTTCACACACACACACACACACACACACACACACACACACACACACACACACACACACACACACACACATGCACACACACACACACACACACACACACACACACACGAGGTTTGATAAAGCTCATGGAGCGGGGAGAGAGAGGGCCTAGTAGCAACCGGTGAAGAGGCGGGGCCAGGAGCTAGGACTCGACCCCTGCAACCACAAATAGGTGAGTACAAATAGGTGAGTACACACACACACACACACACACACACACACACACAGGCATGGAAGACAGCAAATGTAGTCCCAATCTTTAAAAAAGGAGACAGACATGAAGCATTAAACTACAGACCAGTGTCACTGACATGTATAGTATGCAAAATCATGGAGAAGATTATCAGGAGAAGAGTGGTGGAACACCTAGAAAGGAACGATCTCATCAACAGCAGCCAACATGGTTTCAGGGACGGGAAATCCTGTGTCACAAACCTACTGGAGTTCTATGACATGGTGACAGCAGTAAGACAAGAGAGAGAGGGGTGGGTGGATTGCATTTTCTTGGACTGTAAGAAGGCGTTTGACACAGTTCCACACAAGAGATTGGTGCAAAAACTGGAGGACCAAGCAGGGATAACAGGGAAGGCACTACAATGGATCAGGGAATACTTGTCAGGAAGACAGCAGCGAGTCATGGTACGTGGCGAGGTGTCAGAGTGGGCACCTGTGACCAGCGGGGTCCCGCAGGGGTCAGTCCTAGGACCAGTGCTGTTTCTGGTATTTGTGAACGACATGACGGAAGGAATAGACTCTGAGGTGTCCCTGTTTGCAGATGACGTGAAGTTGATGAGAAGAATTCACTCGATCGAAGACCAGGCAGAACTACAAAGGGATCTGGACAGGCTGCAGACCTGGTCCAGCAATTGGCTCCTGGAGTTCAATCCCACCAAGTGCAAAGTCATGAAGATTGGGGAAGGGCAAAGAAGACCGCAGACGGAGTACAGTCTAGGGGGCCAGAGACTACAAACCTCACTCAAGGAAAAAGATCTTGGGGTGAGTATAACACCAGGCACATCTCCTGAAGCGCACATCAACCAAATAACTGCTGCAGCATATGGGCGCCTGGCAAACCTCAGAACAGCATTCCGACATCTTAATAAGGAATCATTCAGGACCCTGTACACCGTGTACGTTAGGCCCATATTGGAGTATGCGGCACCAGTTTGGAACCCACACCTAGCCAAGCACGTGAAGAAACTAGAGAAAGTGCAAAGGTTTGCAACAAGACTAGTCCCAGAGCTAAGAGGTATGTCCTACGAGGAGAGGTTAAGGGAAATCAACCTGACGACACTGGAGGACAGGAGAGATAGGGGGGACATGATAACGACATACAAAATACTGAGAGGAATTGACAAGGTGGACAAAGACAGGATGTTCCAGAGATTGGACACAGTAACAAGGGGACACAGTTGGAAGCTGAAGACACAGATGAATCACAGGGATGTTAGGAAGTATTTCTTCAGCCACAGAGTAGTCAGTAAGTGGAATAGTTTGGGAAGCGATGTAGTGGAGGCAGGATCCATACATAGCTTTAAGCAGAGGTATGATAAAGCTCACGGCTCAGGGAGAGTGACCTAGTAGCGATCAGTGAAGAGGCGGGGCCAGGAGCTCGGACTCGACCCCCGCAACCTCAACTAGGTGAGTACAACTAGGTGAGTACACACACACACACACATACTCACACACACACACACACACACACACACACATGCATGTACACACATACACACACACACACCCTTCCTTCTGTGGAGCAATGGGGGAACCTAGAACTAGGATGAGAACAAGGGGCTCGATGGACGAATCTGGGGGGGAGGACTGGGAAGCAGAGCTCAAAAAAAGGGAGGAAGACTGGGGAAGGAGACTAGAGGAGCTGGCAAGGAAGATGGAAGAGAGGTTAGAAGCAGAATGCAGAAGGTGGAAGCAACTTGCCACAACAGCAGAAAACAAGATAAAGAGATTAGAAGAGGAGCTGAGACATCTGAAACAGCATAGAGACAAAGATATTACAGAAGTAGCATCGGCAATGGCTACATCAGACACAGACAATGGGTCTGAAGGGAGCATGGAAACTAAACTGTATGCAGAGGTCCTGTCAAACCCACATGGGGCTAAAACAAAGACAGGGAGCACACTAGGACAAAATGTGAGGTTGGAAGACATCAAAGGAACTAGGACATGTGCAGGGACCTTACCAGACACCTGTGGGGGCCAGGAACAGGTGAGCAGGAAGGAGAAACCAAGGAGGATAGGGGCTATAGTTAGGGAAGGGACTGAATGAAGGAACACTCCATGGGAAGGAACTAAAACACATCAGAGGATGCAATGGGAGTCACAGTGGGAGGTGGAAAGGGAGAGATCAGTGTTTGTCTATGGGCTAGACGAAGCTAAAGGGGAAACTTATGATGAAAGAAAGCAGGAGGAGAAAAAAGAGATTGAAGGTATCATGAAGGTGATAGGCGAGGGGGAAATGACCCAGGTGGGAAATTTTCGGAAAATTGGGTGGTTCACAGAGAAAAGGAATCGGCCTCTCAAAGTAATTTTCAAGGCAGAATCAACCCGAACCATGATCCTGCAGGAGAAAGCACGGGTGAGAGGCAGGCAGGAGTTCATGAGTGTGTACATCGATCGAGACAGAACACAGGAGGAAAGGAGGACGATGAAAGAGAGAGTTCAGAAACGAAAGGAGAAATGGGAGGAAATGAAAAAGGAGAGCAGAATAACCCAGGAACAAGTGGAAGGACAAGCACACCCCCCAGAAACACCTGCAGGAGGACCCCAGCCAAGACACCCCCAAGGCAACTGAACAATCCAAACCAACCATCACACACCGATCCCTCTGTTCCCACCCCCCCGCACAGGGCCGGATTACCGCATAGGCAAACTAGGCATTTGCCTAGGGCCCCGCGCGGTCCAAGGGGTTCAGGGGCTCATCCAAGACTGCGCACATGGTGCAAGTGCAAAGGGGTCCCTACCTAAAAAGTTCAAGTGTTTGGAGAGTAAAATTGATTTTTAAAAATTAATCAAAATAAAAATAAATAATGAAACAAAATAAAATAAAAATAAATAAACCTAACCATAGATGGCAACACTCAACACGCCTTTGTTTACATCAGAACAGCTGTGTTTTCCCGCTAATGGGTGAGTATGGGAGATTCCTCTCCAATTTTCTGTAGTAATTACACGTTATCTAGACTTGTACTGTGACAAATTAACTGAAGTGTTGTTGATAGACATTGATGTGTATGGATAAATGTTTGTTTTCGCCTCTAAATGTTAAGGGAGGTACCTGATAGGGTTACTTGACCAGTAAAGACGCATGGACCAGTAAAGACGCATTTTTGGTAAAAATACTATAAAGAAAAACCTAAAAATGCAAACTGACTTCCGTTTGTAGGTTTTAAAAGCACTTTGTCCTGTCTTTAAGTCTTTATCATTTCAATAACAGATCTCAATTGATTGATGTTCTACATCACTTCCGTCGCAAATTCTTAGTTTTCAAGTTGCGACGGAAGTGATGTAGAACATCAATTAATTTACTACATATTTCCCCAGAAACACATAAGCCACATCAGAAAATCGTTGGTTGGGTGAAACTGAAAATTGTCCCTGCATTCTTTAATTCTCATGTCCTTATCTATGGTGGTAGGCCATATATCATGCAAAACATAATGATTAGTTTAGTTATGAAAATGGTAATATAAATACCATTGTGCATTGTTCTTGGACTCAGTATGATTTCTGTTTAAGTAAATTGGAGATCAAGGAGGATGAATTAGTAAAATATTCGCAGCCCAAATCACTAACCTAATCTATGGTAAAAGTTCTGTATATGACTCCTTTCTGGTAACGTTTTGAATTTTTAGATGCGCAGCCAGAGGAAAGGGGGCTACAAGGGCCATATCCCCCCAATTGACAGAAAAAAAAATTAATAATAATTAAAAAATTAATAATAATTGATAATGAAAAATTTGTATTTGCATGATTACAGACAGTGATACATCCTCATTATGGCATCTCGTGAACGTGATGTTGGACGTTCTTATGCGAGTGCGTCACAGAAAAGAAAGAAGAAAATTCAAGAAGAAGAACAGAAAAAGAAAGATGTAAGAAACTGCAGAAAGATCACAGACATGCTCACGAAAACAGTTTCTGATGTTACCAGTACAGTTGAATCTACAGATACGTCAGATCATACAGGAAGCTCTCCCTCCATTATTTCTCAGCCAGCATCTACTTTTGTGTCTCCTCTCAATGTCTCAACGGACATTTCATCCACAGGATTTGTGTTAAAAGATCCTGCCTCATGGCCAAATGTAATCCCAGATTCTCTACGTAATGCTTTCATTGCAGAAAACTTCAGTCAAACTCTGAACATTGACTTTAGGAAATCAGCAAGGATTTATGATGATGGAAGTCGTCGTTGTTTAAAGTCATCTATGTTTTATAGGAAGCTTGCAAATTCAGAAACTGTGAAAAGATCATGGATGGTATACTCTGAAAGCTCAGGAAAAGTGTACTGTTCAGCATGCAAGCTATTTTCTACCAAAGAAAATTCCTTCACACAGGGGTTCAATGACTGGAAAAGTTCCAAGCGTTTCGAGGAACATGAAAACAGCACCACTCACAGGAGCTTCATTTTAGCCAGTGTATTTCGTGCACAGAAAAAAGGCTTATTGGATTCTCATTTGGAATATCAAACTGAAAAAGAGCGCACTTATTGGAGAAAAGTTCTAGAAAGAGTTGTTGCTGTTGTAAAATTCTTAGCTCTAAGAGGACTTGCTTTCCGTGGAGAAAATGAGGTTTTTGGTTCGGAAAACAATGGCAATTTCCTAGGGATCATAGAACTGTTAGCACAATTCGATCCATTCTTAGCAAATCATGTGTCACGCCTTGGGAATGCAGGAAGAGGCACTGTATCTTACATGTCATCTACTGTATGCAATGAATTTATTGAACTGATGACTAAGAAGGTCCTCAATAACATCATAGCAGCTGTGAAAACTGCAAAATACTTTGCAATAAGTGTAGATTCAACACCAGATATTTCACATACAGATCAATTGACATTCATTGTTCGCTTTGTCGACTCCAGTGGTAAGCCTGTAGAGCGCTTTATAAAATTCATTCCTCTTTCAGGCCATGATGGAGAAACAATGATGAATGTAGTACTGGATACTCTGCTTGAACATGATCTCTCTATTATGGATTGCCGTGGCCAGAGCTACGACAATGCAAGTAACATGTCGGACATGTCGGGTAAATATAATGGATTGCAAGCCCGTATCAAGCAAATCAACCCACTTGCTGAATATGTGCCCTGCTCAGCAGACAATGAAATTGTGTTGCTACCAAGGCAGAAATGTAAGACAGCTACATACTTCGTCATTCTGGATTCACTGATTACAGAATTGGTGAAAAGAAAAGAAATCTACCAGAATCTCAATGACAAGTTTGGATTTCTGTTCAAAATTACTACTATGCCAGATGCAGAATTGAGAGAAGCTGCATTAAAGTTGCAACAACACCTTTCAGCAGATGTTCAGGACACATTTGTTGAAGAAATAGTTCATTTTTCTGGGTATATGAATCAGATTAAAGCTCCACCTGAAAAATGTGCGCCCTCAGCTGCTTTGAAACATTTAAGAAATGCAGGTATCTCAGAAACCTTCCCTAATGTTGACATAGTGTATCGCCTTTACCTAACACTTCCAGCTACTAACTGTGAAGGAGAACGTTCATTTTCTGTTTTGAAAAGAGTGAAAAACCAGCTCCGTTCAACAATGAGCCAAGACAAATTGTGTAACCTAGCCTTGTTGACCATTGAGTCTGATCTAACAAGAAATATTGATTTTCAGAATATAATTGATGATTTTGCCAACATGAAATCCAGAAAAAAGTTTATTTAAGAAGTGCCTGTGAATATAAACAATTCTTTACTTTCTTGAGTTTATATGATTTGATAGTCTTATGCATGATGCAATGATAACAATAATGATCAGTGATTTATAAAGGGAATAATAGTGCTGTAGTGGTTATGCTGAATATAATAGGTACAAGATAGTTACAATGGCTGTTGGTAAATGGTTTTGGTTGTCTTGATGTACTTTCCCTATTAAATTTAATCTAAATAGCCAGAATTATTTAATTAGACCTTAAACAGGCTCACACCGACCCCCCCCCCACCCCCAAGCTGGAAGGGGTCGCTTCGCTTACCCGTAACTCAAAGGGGCCCCGCCAATCTGAATAGCCTAGGGCCCGGAGACTTCTTAATCCGGCCCTGTCCCCGCACCACAGTTACAGTATTAGAACAGAAGTTGAAGGTTTGGTACACAAATGCAGATGCATTAACGAATAAACATGAGGAATGGCAAGAAAGAATCAATGAGAAGTCCCCAGACATCATAGCAGTTACAGAGACAAAACTCACGGGGACAATAACAGATGCAATCTTCCCACCAGGATACCAGATCATGAGGAAAGATAGAAGGGGCAGAGGGGGAGGTGGGGTTGCTCTGCTAGTAAAAAACAGATGGAAATTCGAGAAAATGGAAGGCATAGATGAGATGGGAGAAAGAGACTACATAGTTGGTACACTTCAGTCTGGGGAACACAAGGTGGTCATTGCAGTGATGTATAATCCACCACAGAACTGCAGGAGGCCAAGAGAGGAATATGAAGAGAGCAACAGAGCAATGGTGGACACACTTGCTGAGGTGGCAAGAAGAGCTCACTCCAGCAGAGCAAAGTTGCTGGTTATGGGGGATTTCAACCACAGGGAGATTGACTGGGAAAACTTGGAGCCACATGGGGGTCCCGAAACATGGAGAGCCAAGATGATGGACGTGGTGCTGGAAAACCTCGTGCACCAACATGTTAAGGACACTACCAGAGTGAGAGGGGAGGATGAACCAGCAAGATTGGACCTTGTGTTCACCCTGGGCAGTTCAGACATTGAGGACATCATGTATGAGAGTCCCCTAGGAGCTAGCGACCACGTGGTTCTATGCTTTGAATATATAGTCGAGCTGCAAGTGGAGAGAGTAACAGGAGTTGAATGGGAAAAGCCTGACTATAAAAGAGGGGACTACATAGGGTTGAGGAACTTCCTGCAGGAGGTCCCGTGGGACAGAGAACTGTCAGGAAAGCCAGTAAATGAAATGATGGAATATGTAACAACAAAATGCAAGGAGGCAGTGGAAAGGTTTATTTCCAAGGGCAACAGAAACAACGGGAAGACCAGAACGAGCCCCTGGTTTACCCGACGGTGTAAGGAGGCAAAAACAAAGTGCAATAGAGAATGGAAAAAGTACAGAAGGCAGAGAACACACGAAAATAGGGAGATCAGTCGCAGAGCCAGGAACGAGTACGCACAGGTAAGGAGGGAGGCCCAGCGACAGTATGAAAATGACATAGCATCGAAAATCAAGACTGGCCCGAAACTGTTGTATAGCCACATCAGGAGGAAGACAACAGTCAAAGACCAGGTGATCAGAATAAGGACAGAAGGGGGAGAACTCACAAGAAATGACCAGGAGGTATGTGAGGAGCTAAACAGGAGATTTAAGGAAGTTTTTACAGTAGAGACAGGAAGGGCTGTGAGAAGTCAGTACAGAAGGGAACATCAAGAGGGAATATACCACCAAGTGTTGGATGACATACGAACAACCGAGGAGGAGGTGAAGAAGCTGCTAAGTGACCTTGACACCTCAAAGGCGATGGGACCGGACAACATCTCCCCATGGGTCCTTAGAGAAGGAGCAGAGATGCTGTGCATGCCTCTAACCACAATCTTCAACACATCCCTTGAAACTGGGCAACTACCTGAGAAATGGAAGACAGCAAATGTAGTCCCCATATTTAAGAAAGGAAACAGAAACGAGGCGCTAAACTGTGTGTCTCTGACATGTATTGTGTGCAAAGTCATGGAGAAGATTATCAGGAGGAGAGTGGTCGAACACCTGGAACGGAACAAGATTATAAATGAAAACCAGCATGGGTTCATGGAAGGCAAATCTTGTATCACAAACCTCCTGGAGTTTTATGACAAGGTAACAGAAGTAAGACACGAGAGAGAGGGGTGGGTTGATTGCGTTTTCTTAGACTGCAGGAAGGCCTTTGACACAGTTCCCCACAAGAGATTAGTGCAGAAACTGGAGGATCAGGCGCATGTAACAGGGAGGGCACTGCAGTGGATCAGGGAATACCTGACAGGGAGGCAGCAACGAGTCATAGTACGTGAAGAGGTATCACAGTGGGCGCCTGTTACGAGCGGGGTCCCACAGGGGTCAGTTCTAGGGCCAGTGATATTTTTGATATATGTGAACGACATGACGGAAGGAATAGACTCTGAAGTGTCCCTATTCGCAGATGATGTGAAGTTGATGAGAAGAATTAAATCGGATGAGGATGAGGCAGGACTGCAAAGAGACCTGGACAGGCTGGACATGTGGTCCAGAAACTGGCTTCTCGAATTCAACCCTGCCAAATGCAAAGTCATGAAGATTGGGGAGGGGCAAAGAAGACCGCAGACAGAGTATAGGCTAGGTGGACAAAGACTACAGACCTCACTCAGGGAGAAAGACCTCGGGGTGACCATAACACCGAGCACGTCACCGGAGGCACACATCAACCAAATAACTACTGCAGCATATGGGCGCCTGACAAACCTGAGAATAGCGTTCCGATACCTAAATAAGGAATCGTTCAAGACACTGTACACTGTGTATGTTAGACCTATACTGGAGTATGCAGCACCAGTCTGGACCCAACACCTGGTCAAGCACGTCAAGAAGTTAGAGAAAGTACAAAGGTTTGCAACAAGGCTAGTCCCAGAGCTCAGGGGAATGTCGTACGCGGAAAGGTTGAGGGAAATCGGACTGACGACACTGGAGGACAGAAAGGTCAGGGGAGACATGATAACGACATACAAGATACTGCGGGGAATAGATAAGGTGGACAGAGATAGGATGTTCCAGAGAGGGGACACAGGAACAAGGGGTCACAACTGGAAGCTGAAGACTCAGACGAGTCACAGGGACGTTAGGAAGTATTTCTTCGGTCATAGAGTCGTCAGGAAGTGGAATAGCCTAGCAAGTGAAGTAGTGGAGGCAGGAACCATACATAGTTTTAAGAAGAGGTATGATAAAGTTCAGGAAGCAGAGAGAGAGAGAGAGGACCTAATAGCAATCAGTGAAGAGGCGGGGCCAGGAGCTGAGTCTCGACCCCTGCAACCACAATTAGTTGAGTACAATTAGGTGAGTACACACACACACACACCACAATCAGCACGAATTCAGAGACGGGAAATCTTGTGACACAAACCTACTAGAGTTCTACGACAAGGTGACACAGGCACACAAGAGAGAGAGAGAGAGAGAGAGAGAGAGAGAGAGAGAGAGAGAGAGAGAGAGAGAGAGAGAGAGAGAGAGAGAGAGAGAGAGAGAGAGAGAGAGAGAGAGAGAGAGAGGTGAGTAGATTGCGTTTTCTTGGACTGTAAGAAGACTTTTGACACAGTTCCATACAAGAGATTAGTGCAAAAGCTGGAAGACCAGGCAGGTTTAACAAGGAAGGCACTGCAGTGGATCACAGAATACCTGACTGGAATGCATTCAGCAAGTTATGGTACTTGACGAGGTGTCAGAGTGGGCTCCTGTGACGAGCGGGGTTCCGCAGGGGTTAGTCCTAGGACCGGTGCGGTTTCTGATATATGTGAATGACATGACTGACGGGAGGAATAGACTCAGAAGTGTCCCTGTTTGCAGGCGATGTGAAGTTAATGAGGAGAATTCAATTGGAGGAGGATAAGGCAGAACTACAGAGGGATCTGGACAGGCTGCAGGCCTGGTCCAACAACTGGCTCCTTAAGTTCAACCCCACCCAGTGCAAAGTCATGAAGTTCGGAGAAGGGCAAAGAAGACCACAGACAGAGTACAGTCTAGAAGGCCAAACACTACAATCCTCACTCAAGGAAAAGTAACTTTTGGTGTGTATAATACCGAACACATCTCCTGAGGCGCACATCAACCAAACAACTGCTGCAGTATATGGGCGACTGGCGAACCTAAGAAATAGCATTCGACATCTCACTAAGGAATCGTTCCGGATCCTGTACATCGTGTACGTCAGACCTATATTGGAGTATGCAGCTCCAGTTTGGATCCCACTCCTGGCCAAGCACGTCAGGAATTAGGTTTGTAATGAAATTAGTCCCGGAGCTAAGGGGCATGTCCTACTAGGAGAGGTTAAAGGAACTCGCCCTAACGACACTGGAAGACAGGAGGGATAGGGGGGATATAACGGCATATAAAATACTGAGAGGAATCGACAAGGTGGACAGACAGGATGCTCCAGAGATGGGATACAGAAACAAAGGGTCACAATTGGAAGTTGATAACTCAGATCAGTCACAGGAATATTAGGAAGTATTTCTTCAGTCGGAGAGTTGTCAGGAAGTGGAATAGACTGGAAAGTGAGGTAGTGGAGGCAGGTACCATACATAGCTTTAAGAAGAGGTATGATAAAACTCATGGACCTGGGAGAGAGTGGACCTAGTGGTGACCAGTGAAGAAGCGGGGACCAGAAGCTATGAATCGACCCCTGCAACCACATACAGGTGAGCACATATAGGTGAGTACACACACACATAAATCTATCTTTGTTGTCAGGGGTCAAGATAGATAACTTTTCCGCGAGCATGAAATATAACGCTAGTATGTGTGTGTGAGTTTTGAGGAGGCTGCACACTGGTGCTGGGTACTCGAGGACTGCTCTTAACAGACACTTGACGCAATCGTTACCAATGTTATGATCTCCATGTTCACGTAGGCAGCCTCTAACCTTAACCAGGGCGCACCTGTGTAAGGAAATAGGTTCGTTGTGATGTCTGCCTCTTGCTCTTACTTTTAATTCATCAACGTGGGAGGAAAATAAGAACTCTGATGCAAATTATAACTGCAAAGTAACATAAACAACTGTAAAAAAACCTGAAAAAGTTTACAGAACTGTAAATAGCTGTAAAAAGACCTTATTTTTTTACAGAACTGGAAATAATTGTAAAAAAAAAACCATGAAAAAGCTAACACAACTGTAAACAGTTCTGGAAAACATCTTAAAAGTTCACAGAACTGTAAACAACTGTAAAAAAATAATAAACAATGGCAAAAATTATAACAAATTGTAAAAGAATTACGATTTATTTATTGTCGTGAAAACTGTCTGAAAAACAATGTAAATGTCTGCCGTCCTAAACCATTGTAAATGTCTGCCGTCCTAAACCATTGTAAATGTCTGCCGTCCTAAACCATTGTAAATGTCTGCCGTCCTAAACCATTGTAAATGTCTGCCGTCCTAAACCATTGTAAATGTCTGCCGTCCTAAACCATTGTAAATGTCTGCCGTCCTAAACCATTGTAAATGTCTGCCATCCTAAACCATTGTAAATGTCTGCCATCCTAAACCATTGTAAATGTCTGCCATCTACACGATGGCAGACAATTACTCTGTTCACGAGGAAGCACAACATCCGTATGGGCTTTAGAGCCTAGCCATCAGCGTTGATCCAGACACTGGATGAGTAGCATCAACTCTTTGGATCAAGATCCCTTCACCAGCATCAAAGGTGCTCTCTCTCTGTCTCCATGTCTCTCTCTCTCTCTCTCTCTCTCTCTCTCTCTCTCTCTCTGTCTTTCTGTCTGTCTCTCTCTGTCTCTCTCTGTCTCTCACTTTCTCTCTGTTCATCCACAGTAACAGCATGTCTTAACAAGCACAGGTTACCAAGTACCATCATACATGGTAACCCGCGCTTGTTAGATATAGTTAATTTTTCTTTTGATATTAAGAAAACCCATAGACTCATGAAGTGCTGTTGGAGTGTGAGCGAGGCAACATTTATGAAGGGGTTCAGGGAAACCAGTTGGCCGGACTTGAACCCTGGAGGTGAGAAGTACAGTGTCTGCACTCTGAAGGAAGGGGTTTTGGAATGCTGCGGTTCACGAGGGTCACCTGAACTCTGGTATATTTTTGGCACGACAGTGGCTGAATGAATGATGAAAAAACTATTTCTTTTCTGGGTCATCGTACCTCTGTGGGAAGCAACCGACGTGTTAATAATAAAGTCAGTGTGGCATGCTAAGAGTGTGTTACATTTTATTCGGCGTATGTCACACACCCATATAGGTATGCGCTCTCGACCAACTTGCCAGGTACTAAGAGTGTAGCGAGTAGGGGCCCCTATCGTTATGCTAGAACCTTGGTTCAACCAGCCAATGACAAGGAAGTCTGCTACACTCATGAATCAACACTGGCTGACTTACCTCCAAGTCTGGTCGAATATTGTTCTCACCGTGTCTCTCGCTTGCAGTTTGTCTTTCTGTATATATCCTCGGTACATATTATACATATAATTGCTTGCTGTGTGGTGACGGAAATATATAAGTATTTACTCTCTGCTTCCTACTGCTCGTTCTCGTTTCTACCTTGGTTATCGTGATACAACCAGATGTGCAGGCCACTACACTACACCTGTGTTCTTAATAGTCACTATCACGTGACTGTATACCAGGAATCATTGTATTTCTTCAAAGAAACGAAGGGAATTTTCAAAACCGTAAATCATATCTCGTGTCAACACACCAGTGTGTGCCAGGTGTCAGACTATCATAATCACTCCTCGGAAACAGTCACATCATCAAAGAAAAAGTGTATCAACGAAACATTAAAAAAAATTATTATACGACCATAAATTATTACATTAACTTATCGTTCTAAGTTGCTCCCTTGTCTCTGTCATTACTCTAGTTGTCTCTTGGCTTCCACGAAGGTTGACCTCAAATACTGCGACTGCTGCCATTGCCAATTAACTTAACGAACTAAAAAAAAAATAGACAGACGATGTTTCGCTGCATGCTAGACCATTATCAGGACGAAAATGAATGAAGAGAAAGAGAAAACCAAAACTGTGGTATGGAACGGCAGGTTTGGTCAGGTTAAGAGCACGTTCTGATGACTAGTGCCGTTCAGAAGTACTTCTGTCAAGACTGAGGGACTGACCTAGTAGCACGACTGAGGAACTGAACTACTAGCACGACTGAGGAACTGAACTACTAGCACGATTGAGGAACTGAACTACTAGCACGACTGAGGAGCTGAACTACTAGCACGAATGAGGGGCTGAACTACTAACACGACTGAGGAACTGAACTACTAGCACGACTGAGGGGCTGAACTACTAGCACGAATGAGGGGCTGAACTACTAGCACGACTGAGGAACTGAACTACTAGCACGACTGAGGAACTGAACTACTAGCACGACTGAGGGACTGAACTACTATCACGACTGAGGGATTGAACTACTAGCACGACTGAGGGACTGAACTACAAACACGACTGAGGAACTGAACTACTAGCACGACTGAGGAACTGAACTACTAGCACGACTGAGGGACTGAACTACTAGCAAGACTGAGGGACTGAACTACTAACATGGATGAGGAATTGAACTACTAGCACGACTGAGGGACTGAACTACTAGCACGACTGAGGGACTGAATTACTAACACGACTGAGGAACTGAACTACTAGCACGACTGAGGAACTGAATTACTTCTATCAAGACTGAGGGATTGAACAACTAGCACGACTGAGAGACTGAGCTACTAGCACGACTGAGGGGCTGAACTACTAGAACGACTGAGGAACTGAACTACTAGTACGACTGAGGGGCTGAGCTACTAGCGCGACTGAGGAACTGAACTACTAGCACGACAGAGGAAGTGAACTACTAGCACGACAGAGGAACTGAACTACTAGCACGACTGAGGAATTGAACTACTAACACGACTGAGGTTCTGAACTGCTAGCGCGACTGAGGGGCTGAATTACTAACACGACTGAGGGGCTGAACTACGAGCACGACTGAGGGGCTGAACTACTAGCACGACTGAGGAACTGAACTACTAGCAAGACTGAGAGACTGAACTACTAGCACGACTGAGAGACTAAACTACTAGCACGACTGAGGAACTGAACTACTAACACGACTGAGGGGCTGAACTACTAGCACGACTGAGGGGCTGAACTACTAGAACGACTGAGGAACTGAACTACTAGCACGACTGAGGGGCTGAACTACTAACACGACCGAGGGGCTGAACTACTAGCACGGCTGAGGGACTGAACTACTAGCACGACTGAGGAACGGAACTACTAGCAAAACTGAGGGACTGAACTACTAGCACGACCGAGGGGCTGAACTACTAGCACGACTGAGGAACTGAACTACTAGCACGACTGAGGAACTGAACTACTAGCACGACTGAGGAACGGAACTACTAGCAAGACTGAGGGACTCAACTACTAGCACGACTGACTGACTGAACTACTAGCACGACTGAGGAACTGAACTACTAGCACGACTGAGGGACTGAGCTACTAACACGACTGAAGAACTGAACTACTAGCACGACTGAGGGACTGAACTACTAGCACGACTGAAGAACTGAACTACTAACACGACTGAGGGGGCTGAACTACTAGTACGACTGAGGGGCTGAACTACTAGCGCGACTGAGGAACTGAACTACTAACACGACTGAGGGGGCTGAACTACTAGTACGACTGAGGGGCTGAACTACTAGCGCGACTGAGGAACTGAACTACTAGCACGACTGAGGGGTTGAACTACTAACACGACTGAGGGGTTGAACTACTAACACGACTGAGGGGCTGAACTACTAGCACGACTGAGGGGCTGAATTACTAACACGACTGAAGGGCTGAACTACTAGCACGACTGAGGAACTGAACTACTAGCACGACTGAGGGACTGAACTACTAGCACGACTGAGGGGCTGAACTACTAGCACAACTGAAGGGCTGAACTACTAGTACGACTGAGTGAGGGGCTGAACTACTAGTGCGACTGAGGAACTGAACTACTAGCACGACTGAGGAACTGAACTACTAGCACGACTGAGGGGTTAAACTACTAACACGACTTAGGGGCTGAACTACTAGCACGACTGAGGGGCTGAATTACTAACACGACTGAGGGACTGAACTACTAGCACGACTGAGGGGCTGAACTACTAGCACGACTGAGGGGCTGAACTACTAACACGACTGAGGGAATGAACTACTACCACTACTGAGGGGCTGAAATACTAGCACGACTGAGGGGGTGAACTACTAACACGACTGAGGGGCCGAACTACTAGCAAGACTGAGAGACTGAACTACTAGCACGACTGAGAGACTGAACTACTAGCACGACTGAAGGACTGAATTACTTGCACGACTGAGGAACTGAACTACTAGCACGACTGAGGGGCAGAACTACCAGCACGACTGAGGGGCTGAACTACTAGCACGACTGAGGGACTAAACTACTAGCACGACTGAGGAACTGAACTACTAGCACGACTGAGGGACTGAACTAATACGACTGAGGAACTGAACTACAAGCACGACTGAGGAACTGAACTACAAGCACGACTGAGGGACTGAACTACTAGCACGACTGAGGGACTGAACTACTAGAACGACTGAGGAACTGAACTACTAGCACGACTGAGGGGCTGAACTACTAATACGACCGAGGGGCTGAACTACTAGCACGACTGAGGAACTGAACTACTAGCACGACTGAGGAACTGAACTACTAACAGGACTGAGGAACTGAACTACTAGCACGACTGAGGGACTGAACTACTAGCACGACTGAGGGACTAAACTACTAGCACGACTGAGGAACTGAACTACTAGCACGACTGAGGGACTGAACTAATACGACTGAGGAACTGAACTACAAGCACGACTGAGGAACTGAACTACTAGCAAGACTGAGGGACTGACCTACTAACACGACTGAGGAACTGAACTACTAGCACGACTGAGGGACTGAACTACTAGCACGACTGAGGGACTGAACTACTAGCAAGACTGAGGGACTGACCTACTAACACGACTGAGGAACTGAACTACTAGCACGACTGAGGGACTGAACTACTAGCACGACTGAGGGACTGAACTACTAACACGACTGAGGAACTGAACTACTAGCAAGACTGAGGGACTGAACTACTAACACGACTGAGGAACTGAACTACTAGCACGACTGAGGGGCTGAACTACTAGCACGAATGAGGGGCTGAACTTCTAGCACGACTGAGGGGATGAACTACTAGCACGACTGAGGAACTGAACTACTAGCACGACTGAGGAACTGAACTACTAGCACGACTGAGGAACTGAACTACTTCTATCAAGACTGAGGGATTGAACTACTAGCACGATTGAGGAGCTGAACTACTAGCAAGACTTAGGGACTGAACTACTAACACGACTGAGGGACTGAACTACTAGCACGACTGAGGGACTGAACTACTAGCACGACTGAGGGGCTGAACTACTAGCACGACTGAGGGGCTGAACTACTAGCACGATTGAGGGGCTGAACTACTAGCACGACAGAGGGACTGAACTACTAGCACGACTGAGGGACTAAACTTCTAGCACGACTGAGGGACTGAACTAGTAGCACGACTGAGGGGCTGAACTAGTAGCACGACTGAGAGGCTGAACTACTAGCACGACTGAGGGGCTGAACTACTAACACGACTGAGGGGCTGAACTACTAACACGACTGAGGGGCTGAACTACTAGCACGATTGAGGGGCTGAACTACTAGCACGATTGAGGGGCTGAACTACTAGCACGACTGAGGGACTGATCTACTAGCACGATTGAGGAGCTGAACTACTAGCAAGACTGATGGACTGAACTACTAACACGACTGAGGGACTGAACTACTAGCACGACTGAGGGACTGAACTACTAGCACGACTGAGGGGCTGAACTACTAGCACGACTGAGGGACTGAACTACTAGCACGACTTAGGGACTGAACTACTAGCACGACTGAGGGACTGAATTACTAGCACGACAGAGGGACTGAACTACTAACACGACTGAGGGGCTGAACTACTAGCACGACTGAGGGACTGAACTACTAGCACGACCGATGGGCTGAACTAGTAGCAAGACTGAGAGACTGAACTACTAACACGACAGAGAGGATGAACTACTAACACGACTGAGGGGCTGAACTACTAACACGACTGAGGGGCTGAACTACTAGCACGATTGAGGGGCTGAACTACTAGCACGACTGAGGGACTGATCTACTAGCACGATTGAGGAGCTGAACTACTAGCAAGACTGATGGACTGAACTACTTACACGACTGAGGGACTGAACTACTAGCACGACTGAGGGACTGAACTACTAGCACGACTGAGGGACTGAACTACTAGCACGACTGAGGGACTGAACTACTAGCACGACTGAGGGACTGAACTACTAGCACGACTGAGGGACTGAACTACTAGCACGACTGAGGGACTGAACTACTAGCACGACTGAGGGACTGAACTACTAGCACGACTGAGGGACTGAACTACTAGCACGACTGAGGGACTGAACTACTAGCACGACTGAGGGACTGAACTACTAGCACGACTGAGGGACTGAACTACTAGCACGACTGAGGGACTGAACTACTAGCACGACTGAGGGACTGAACTACTAGCACGACTGAGGGACTGAACTACTAGCACGACTGAGGGACTGAACTACTAGCACGACTGAGGGACTGAACTACTTCTATTAAGACAGACTGAGGTGTAGTGTCACCTTCTAGTGTGTTATCAAAGGCCAGGTGCTAAGAGAGAGAGAGAGAGAGAGAGAGAGAGAGAGAGAGAGAGAGAGAGAGAGAGAGAGAGAGAGAGAGAGAGAGAGAGAGAGAGAGAGAGAGAGAGAGAGAGAGAGAGAGAGAGAGAGATTCACAATTATCTCTTAGCGGCATTCTTTTGTTTTTCAAGGGAAGGTTTGGAGGATTAGACATGGAGGAGAGGTGAGAGACATGGAAGGGAGGTGAGAGACATGGAGGGGAGGTGAGAGACATGAAGAGGGAGGTGAGAGACATGGAGGGGAGGTGAGAGACATGGAGGGGAGGTGAGAGACATGGAGGGGAGGTGAGAGACATGAAGAGGGAGGTGAGAGACATGGAGGGGAGGTGAGAGACATGGAGGAGAGGTGAGAGACATGGAGGGGAGGTGAGAGACATGAAGAGGGAGGTGAGAGACATGGAGGGGGAGGTGAGAGACATGGAGAGGGAGTTGAGAGACATGGAGGGGGAGGTGAGAGACATGAAGAGGGAGGTGAGAGACATGGAGGGGGAGGTGAGAGACATGGAGGGGAGGTGAGAGACATGGAGGGGAGGTGAGAGACATGAAGAGGGAGGTGAGAGACATGGAGGGGAGGTGAGAGACACGGAGGGGAGGTGAGAGACATGAAGAGGGAGGTGAGAGACATGGAGGGGGAGGTGAGAGACATGAAGAGGGAGGTGAGAGACATGGAGGGGGAGGTGAGAGACATGGAGGGGAGGTGAGAGACATGGAGGGGAGGTGAGAGACACGGAGGGGAGGTGAGAGACATGAAGAGGGAGGTGAGAGACATGGAGGGGGAGGTGAGAGACATGGAGGGGGAGGTGAGAGACATGGAGGGGAGGTGAGAGACATGAAGAGGGAGGTGAGAGACATGGAGGGGAGGTGAGAGACATGAAGAGGGAGGTGAGAGACATGGAGGGGAGGTGAGAGACATGAAGAGGGAGGTGAGAGACATGGAGGGGGAGGTGAGAGACATGGAGAGGGAGGTGAGAGACATGGAGGGGGAGGTGAGAGACATGGAGGGGGAGGTGAGAGACATGGAGGGGAGGTGAGAGACATGAAGAGGGAGGTGAGAGACATGGAGGGGAAGGTGAGAGACATGGAGGGGGAGGTGACAGACATGGAGGAGGAGGTGAGAGACATGGAGGGGAGGTGAGAGACATGGAGGGGAGGTGAGAGACATGAAGAGGGAGGTGAGAGACATGGAGGGGAAGGTGAGAGACATGGAGGGGGAGGTGACAGACATGGAGGGGAGGTGACAGACATGGAGGAGGAGGTGAGAGACATGGAGGGGAAGGTGAGAGACATGGAGGGGGAGGTGACAGACATGGAGGGGAGGTGAGAGACATGGAGGGGGAGGTGAGAGACATGGAGGGGGAGGTGAGAGACATGAAGAGGGAGGTGAGAGACATGGAGGGGAAGGTGAGAGACATGGAGGGGAAGGTGAGAGACATGGAGGGGGAGGTGACAGACATGGAGGGGAAGGTGAGAGACATGGAGGGGGAGGTGAGAGACATGGAGGGGAGGTGAGAGACATGAAGAGGGAGGTGAGAGACATGGAGGGGAAGGTGAGAGACATGGAGGGGGAGGTGACAGACATGGAGGGGAGGTGAGAGACATGGAGGGGGAGGTGAGAGACATGGAGGGGGAGGTGACAGACATGGAGGAGGAGGTGAGAGACATGGAGGGGAAGGTGAGAGACATGGAGGGGGAGGTGACAGACATGGAGGGGAAGGTGAGAGACATGGAGGGGGAGGTGAGAGACATGGAGGGGAGGTGAGAGACATGAAGAGGGAGGTGAGAGACATGGAGGGGAAGGTGAGAGACATGGAGGGGGAGGTGACAGACATGGAGGGGAGGTGAGAGACATGGAGGGGGAGGTGACAGACATGGAGGGGGAGGTGACAGACATGGAGGAGGAGGTGAGAGACATGGAGGGGAAGGTGAGAGACATGGAGGGGGAGGTGACAGACATGGAGGGGAAGGTGAGAGACATGGAGGGGGAGGTGAGAGACATGGAGGGGAAGGTGACAGACATGGAGGAGGAGGAGAGAGACATATCAAAGAGATACTGCAGTGCTTAATTCACAGCCTTGGCTACACTGCAGGGTTACTCACTCGTCTGGCAACAATTAAAGATGGAAACTTCACATGTAGCATTGTTAGAGTAAGCTATTTTCTGGCAACAGTGGCCCGTGTCACGCAACCTGGCAACAGTGATCCGTGTCACGCAACCTGGCAACAGTGATCCGTGTCATGCAACATGGCAAGAGTGGTCCGTGTCACGCAACCTGGCAAGAGTGGTCCGTGTCAAGCAACATGGCAACAGTAGTCCGTGTCATGCAACAAGACAACAATGGTCCGTGTCATGCAACATGGCAACAGTGGTCCGTGTCATGCAACATGGCAACAGTGGTCCGTGTCATGCAACATGACAACAGTGGTCCTTGTCATGCAACATGACAACAGTGGTCCGTGTCATGCAACATGACAACAGTGGACCTTGTCATGCAACATGGCAACAGTGGTCCTTGTCATGCAACATGTCAACAGTGGTCCGTGTCATGCAACATGACAACAGTGGTCCGTGTCATGCAACATGACAACAGTAGTCCGTGTTATGCAACATGGCAACAGTTGTCCGTGTCATGCAACATGAAAACAGTACTCCATGTCATGCAACATGACAACAGTAGTCCGTGTCATGCAACATGGCAACAGTGGTCCTTGTCATGCAACATGACAACAGTGGTCCGTGTCATGCAACATGAAAACAGTACTCCGTGTCATGCAACATGACAACAGTAGTCCGTGTCATGCAACATGGCAACAGTGGTCCTTGTCATGCAACATGTCAACAGTGGTCCGTGTCATGCAACATGACAACAGTGGTCCGTGTCATGCAACATGACAACAGTAGTCCGTGTCATGCAACATGGCAACAGTGGTCCGTGTCATGCAACATGACAGCAGTGGTCCTTCTCATGCAACATGAAAACAGTACTCCGTGTCATGCAACATGACAACAGTAGTCCGTGTCATGCAACATGACAACAGTGGTCCTTGTCATGCAACATGTCAACAGGGGTCCGTGTCATGCAACATGACAACAGTTGTCCGTGTCATGCAACATGACAACAGTAGTCCGTGTCATGCAACATGACAACAGTAGTCCGTGTCATGCAACATGACAACAGTAGTCCGTGTCATGCAACATGACAACAGTGGTCCGTGTCATGCAACATGACAACAGTAGTCCGAGTCATGCAACATGAAAACAGTACTCCGTGTCATGCAACATGACAACAGTAGTCCGTGTCATGCAACATGGCAACAGTGGTCCTTGTCATGCAACATGTCAACAGTGGTCCGTGTCATGCAACATGACAACAGTGGTCCGTGTCATGCAACATGACAACAGTAGTCCGTGTCATGCAACATGGCAACAGTGGTCCGTGTCATGCAACATGACAGCAGTGGTCCTTCTCATGCAACATGTCAACAGTGGTCCGTGTCATGCAACATGACAACAGTGGTCCGTGTCATGCAACATGACAACAGTAGTCCGTGTCATGCAACATGGCAACAGTGGTCCTTGTCATGCAACATGACAACAGTGGTCCGTGTCATGCAACATGAAAACAGTACTCCGTGTCATGCAACATGACAACAGTAGTCCGTGTCATGCAACATGGCAACAGTGGTCCTTGTCATGCAACATGTCAACAGTGGTCCGTGTCATGCAACATGACAACAGTGGTCCGTGTCATGCAACATGACAACAGTAGTCCGTGTCATGCAACATGGCAACAGTGGTCCGTGTCATGCAACATGACAGCAGTGGTCCTTCTCATGCAACATGAAAACAGTACTCCGTGTCATGCAACATGACAACAGTAGTCCGTGTCATGCAACATGACAACAGTGGTCCTTGTCATGCAACATGTCAACAGGGGTCCGTGTCATGCAACATGACAACAGTGGTCCGTGTCATGCAACATGACAACAGTAGTCCGTGTCATGCAACATGACAACAGTAGTCCGTGTCATGCAACATGACAACAGTAGTCCGTGTCATGCAACATGACAACAGTAGTCCGTGTCATGCAACATGGAAACAGTGGTCAGTGTCATGCAACATGACAACAGTAGTCCGTGTCATGCAACATGACAACAGTAGTCCGTGTCATGCAACATGGCAACAGTGGTCCTTGTCATGCAACATGTCAACAGTGGTCCGTATCATGCAACATGACAAAAGTGGTCCGTGTCATGCAACATGACAACAGTAGTCCGTGTCATGCAACATGACAACAGTGGTCCGTGTCATGCAACATGACAACAGTAGTCCGTGTCATGCAACATGGCAACAGTGGTCCGTGTCATGCAACATGACAACAGTAGTCCGTGTCATGCAACATGACAACAGTGGTCCGTGTCATGCAACATGAAAACAGTAGTCCGTGTCATGCAACATGACAACAGTAGTCCGTGTCATGCAACATGACAACAGTGGTCCGTGTCATGCAACATGACAACAGTAGTCCGTGTCATGCAACATGGCAACAGTGGTCCGTGTCATGCAACATGGCAACAGTGGTCCGTGTCATGCAACATGACAACAGTAGTCCGTGTCATGCAACATGGCAACAGTGGTCCGTGTCATGCAACATGGCAACAGTGGTCCGTGTCATGCAACATGACAACAGTGGTCCGTGTCATGCAACATGGCAACAGTGGTCCGTGTCATGCAACATGACAACAGTGGTCCGTGTCATGCAACATGACAACAGTGGTCCGTGTCATGCAACATGACAACAGTGGTCCGTGTCATGCAACATGACAACAGTGGTCCGTGTCATGCAACATGGCAACAGTGGTCCGTGTCATGCAACATGACAACAGTAGTCCGTGTCATGCAACATGACAACAGTGGTCCTTGTCATGCAACATGGCAACAGTGGTCCGTGTCATGCAACATGACAACAGTGGTCAGTGTCATGCAACATGACAACAGTGGTCCGTGTCATGCAACATGGCAACAGTGGTCCGTGTCATGCAACATGACAACAGTGGTCCGTGTCATGCAACATGAAAACAGTGGTCCGTGTCATGCAACATGACAACAGTGGTCCGTGTCATGCAACATGACAACAGTGGTCCGTGTCATGCGAGATGGCAACAGTAGTGTCAGCCTGAGCTGGGAGACTTCAGTAGAGTCAGCCTGAGCTGGGAGACTTCAGTAGAGTCAGTCTGAGCTGGGAGACTTCAGTAGAGTCAGCCTGAGCTGGGAGACTTCAGTAGAGTCAGTCTGAGCTGGGAGACTTCAGTAGAGTCAGCATGAGCTGGGAGACTTCAGTAGAGTCAGCCTGAGCTGGGAGACTTAGTAGAGTCAGCCTGAGCTGGGAGACTTCAGCAGAGTCAGCCTGAGCTGGATACTTCAGTAGAGTCAGCCTGAGCTGGATACTTCAGTAGAGTCAGCCTGAGCTGGGAGACTTCAGTAGAGTCAGCATGAGCTTGGAGACTTCAGTAGAGTCAGCCAGAGCTGGGAGACTTCAGTAGAGTCAGCCTGATCTGGGAGACTTCAGTAGAGTTAGCCTGAGCTGGGAGACTTCAGTAGAGTCAGCCTGAGCTGGATACTTCAGTAGAGTCAGCCTGAGCTGGATACTTCAGTAGAGTCAGCCTGAGCTGGATCCTTCAGTAAAGTCAGCCTGAGCTGGGAGACTTCAGTAGAGTCAGCCTGAGCTGGGAGACTTCAGTAGAGTCAGCCTGAGCTGGGAGACTTCAGTAGAGTCAGCCTGAGCTGGGAGACTTCAGTAGAGTCAGCCTGAGCTGGATACTTCAGTAGAGTCAGCCTGAGCTGGGAGACTTCAGTAGAGTCAGCCTGAGCTGGGAGACTTCAGTAGAGTCAGCCTGAGCTGAGATACTTCAGCAGAGTCAGCCTGAGCTGGGAGACTTCAGTAGAGTCAGCCTGAGCTGGGAGACTTCAGCAGAGTCAGCCTGAGCTGGGAGACTTCAGAAGAGTCAGCCTGAGCTGGGAGACTTCAGTAGAGTCAGCCTGAGCTGGGAGACTTCAGTAGAGTCAGCCTGAGCTGGGAGACTTCAGCAGAGTCAGCCTGAGCTGGGAGACTTCAGTAGAGTCAGCCTGAGCTGGGAGACTTCAGCAGAGTCAGCCTGAGCTGGGAGACTTCAGTAGAGTCAGCCTGAGCTGGGAGACTTCAGTAGAGTCAGCCTGAGCTGGGAGACTTCAGTAGAGTCAGCCTGAGCTGGGAGACTTCAGCAGAGTCAGCCTGAGCTGGGAGACTTCAGTAGAGTCAGCCTGAGCTGGGAGACTTCAGCAGAGTCAGTCTGAGCTGGGAGACTTCAGTAGAGTAAGCCTGAGCCGGGAGACTTCAGTAGAGTCAGCCTGAGCTGGGAGACTTCAGTAGAGTCAGCCTGAGCTGGGAGACTTCAGCAGTGTCAGCCTGAGCTGGGAGACTTCAGTAGAGTCAGCCTGAGCTGGGAGACTTCAGTAGAGTCAGCCTGAGCTGGGAGACTTCAGTAGAGTCAGCCTGAGCTGGGAGACTTCAGCAGAGTCAGCCTGAGCTGGATACTTCAGTAGAGTCAGCCTGAGCTGGATACTTCAGTAGAGTCAGCCTGAGCTGGGAGACTTCAGCAGAGTCAGCCTGAGCTGGGAGACTTCAGTAGAGTCAGCATGAGCTGGGAGACTTCAGTAGAGTCAGCCTGAGCTGGGAGACTTCAGTAGAGTCAGCCTGAGCTGGGAGACTTCAGTAGAGTCAGCCTGAGCTGGGAGACTTCAGTAGAGTCAGCCTGAGCTGGATACTTCAGTAGAGTCAGCCTGAGCTGGATACTTCAGTAGAGTCAGCCTGAGCTGGATCCTTCAGTAGAGTCAGCCTGAGCTGGGAGACTTCAGTAGAGTCAGCCTGAGCTGGGAGACTTCAGTAGAGTCAGCCTGAGCTGGGAGACTTCAGTAGAGTCAGCCTGAGCTGGGAGACTTCAGTAGAGTCAGCCTGAGCTGGATACTTCAGTAGAGTCAGCCTGAGCTGGGAGACTTCAGTAGAGTCAGCCTGAGCTGGGAGACTTCAGTAGAGTCAGCCTGAGCTGAGATACTTCAGCAGAGTCAGCCTGAGCTGGGAGACTTCAGTAGAGTCAGCCTGAGCTGGGAGACTTCAGCAGAGTCAGCCTGAGCTGGGAGACTTCAGAAGAGTCAGCCTGAGCTGGGAGACTTCAGTAGAGTCAGCCTGAGCTGGGAGACTTCAGTAGAGTCAGCCTGAGCTGGGAGACTTCAGCAGAGTCAGCCTGAGCTGGGAGACTTCAGTAGAGTCAGCCTGAGCTGGGAGACTTCAGTAGAGTCAGCCTGAGCTGGGAGACTTCAGTAGAGTCAGCCTGAGCTGGGAGACTTCAGCAGAGTCAGCCTGAGCTGGGAGACTTCAGTAGAGTCAGCCTGAGCTGGGAGACTTCAGCAGAGTCAGCCTGAGCTGGGAGACTTCAGTAGAGTCAGCCTGAGCTGGGATACTTCAGTAGAGTCAGCCTGAGCTGGGAGACTTCAGTAGAGTCAGCCTGAGCTGGGAGACTTCAGTAGAGTCAGCCTGAGCTGAGATACTTCAGTAGAGTCAGCCTGAGCTGGGAGACTTCAGTACAGTCAGCCTGAGCTGGGAGACTTCAGTAGAGTCAGCCTGAGCTGGGATACTTCAGTAGAGTCAGCCTGAGCTGGGAGACTTCAGTAGAGTCAGCCTGAGCTGGGAGACTTCAGTAGAGTCAGCCTGAGCTGGGAGACTTCAGTAGAGTCAGCCTGAGCTGGGAGACTTCAGAAGAGTCAGCCTGAGCTGGGAGACTTCAGTAGAGTCAGCCTGAGCTGAGATACTTCAGTAGAGTCAGCCTGAGCTGGGAGACTTCAGTAGAGTCAGCCTGAGCTGGGAGACTTCAGCAGAGTCAGCCTGAGCTGGGAGACTTCAGTAGAGTCAGCCTGAGCTGAGATACTTCAGTAGAGTCAGCCTGAGCTGGGAGACTTCAGTAGAGTCAGCCTGAGCTGAGATACTTCAGTAGAGTCAGCCTGAGCTGGGAGACTTCAGTAGAGTCAGCCTGAGCTGGGAGACTTCAGCAGAGTCAGCCTGAGCTGGGAGACTTCAGTAGAGTCAGCCTGAGCTGAGATACTTCAGTAGAGTCAGCCTGAGCTGGGAGACTTCAGTAGAGTCAGCCTGAGCTGGGAGACTTCAGCAGAGTCAGCCTGAGCTGGGAGACTTCAGTAGAGTCAGCCTGAGCTGGGAGACTTCAGTAGAGTCAGCCTGAGCTGAGATACTTCAGTAGAGTCAGCCTGAGCTGGGAGACTTCAGTAGAGTCAGCCTGAGCTGGGAGACTTCAGTAGACTCAGCCTGAGCTGGGATATTTAAGAGTTTTGCTGGGTACATAAAGAGGGAACACCAGTCTGTAGTTCACGACTTTTCATTGTGTATAATATAAAATAATCTTTGTGTATAATATAAAATAATCTTTGTGTATAATATAAAATAATCTTTGTGTATAATATAAAATAATCTTTGTGTATAATATAAAATAATCTTTGTGTATAATATAAAATAATCTTTGTGTATAATATAAAATAATCTTTCATTGTGTATATCTGTACAATGATCTTTCGTTATGAATAATATAATGTAATAGCTCGACTGTTTTTTTTCAAGTAACATAATTTATTACGTCCACTAAATTCTTCTTTCTGATCCTGTATATATTACGAAATGTTAAAAAAAATGGCAATTTCTTCAGTTTCTTTTACAATAACATAATTATAAATTTCACTCGCAATAATAAAATATTTTAGTCTCTCAGGAACATGTGTGTATGTGTGTGTGTGTGTGTGTGTGTGTGTGTGTGTGTGTGTGTGTGTGTGTGTGTGTGTGTGAATAATTCAGTGTACTAGCATACCTTAGTATATCATGTATAATCATGGGGATTTGCGAGTGCATACACTACATACGTCACCTTCATGCTAATGTATATCAGTTTATCTTTTAAACTGCTTTCGGGCTCTCTCTTTAACTCTCAGAAGTTCTTAAATTATAAGCGAGGCTTATATCACACGAGTGTAAGTGATAGTTAACATTAACAGTGATTTATCCCAAGAGATAATGGCTCCCTTAATATATATATATATATATATATATATATATATATATATATATATATATATATATATATATATATATATATATATATATATATATATATATATATATATATATATATATATATATATATATATATATATATATAGGGAGGTACCACCTCTAGAACTGTTATAGGGACCCTCATCCTCAGCGAAAAGAATAAACTTGCTTCAGGGAAAACTCAAGATTCTCCCTGAAGCTGTTTGAGAATTTTCTCCTACCACCCCCTATATTATATATATATTTTATTTAAAGACAAAATACATTGACAAAACATTCACAAAAATATGATACAAAGTAAAACAACATAGGTAACTCAGAGCTACATCTCGAATACTTCGTCCAGCTCCCCGGCGGTGGGCCGCGTGCCCAGAATGCTGCAGGCATTTCCTCTCTGGATCGCAAAACTGAGTCTCTGAAAGAGGAAGCTGGTCGCCCTGTGGTCCTTGGTTTCTATGATGAGCTTTTCACCTAGCTCTTTGAGGAACTTTAGAGCACACTTGCCCCATGCTCCAAGGGTCTCCGACCCTATTGGAATGAAGTTATAGCAAGGGGGAAGGTCTTCATATTTGCGGATCTTCTGAGTCTCCCTGTGGCTGGCAGCTCCACCCCCTTCCACTACGGAGTATGGCAAGTAGGTGTCTGCCAATGTGGCGGCACATGTGTAGTCCCAGGCAATCTGCTTTCCATCCTTCCAAGGTAGCATAGTGGCTCCATCAGGACGCTTTAGACTTCCGTCAGACCTCTGCACTTGGGGTTCCCGTTGAGCTGGGCAACGGGCTGTGGCGAGGCTTCTCTTTACGATGTCATTGACCTCCTCATGCCTGGCATACTTCCCTTCTGCTGTGTGACACACGAGACCATATATATATATATATATATATATATATATATATATATATATATATATATATATATATATATATATATATATATATATATATATATATATATATATATATCTATATCTATATATATATATATATATATATATATATATATATATATATATATATATATATATATATATATATATATATATATAAAGCAGAAATCGCGATTCGTTATACCAGGATACCAGGTGACTTTTTTCCAATCTTCAACTAGCCACTGTTGCTGAGTCTGCGCCATTGTAGCTTTAGTTTCCTGTTCTCAGCTGACAAAATAGGAACCTGGTGTGATCTTCTGCTTCTAGGCCCATCCACTTCAATATTAGACATGTTGTGCATTCAGAGATGCTCTCCAGCATACCACTGTTGTAACTTGTGGTTATTTGAGTTACTCTCGTCTTCCTGTCAGCTTGACCCAGTCCGGTAATTCTCTACTGACCTCTCTCATTAACAAGGCGTTTTCGCACACAGAACTGCTGCCGTTCACTGCATGTTTTGTGTTTTTTCACACCATTCTCTATAAACTCAAACCATCCCTTCTGACACCAACAATCATTCGCAAAGTCACTTAGAACACAATTCTTTCCCATTCCGGGGAGAGAATGACTAATTGTCAACACTGTGATGTTGTAACACTGTGCTGATGTGACACTGTGCTGTGAAACACTGTGTTGACACTGTGCGGTTGCAGCATTGTGGCAACACCGCTGACACTATGCCATCATCAGCCTGACTGTTGGCAAGAGAGGCATTACCCTGCAACAAGCGTAATTATTGCACGTTTTAAAAGCTTCTAATGGATTTCTTTGCTGCGTTGTAATGCCAAGCTGGCCAATTGTTGGGTAAGAGGAGAGAGGGGAGAGGAGAGAGAGAGATGAGAGAAGAGACAGAAGATAGGATGCAGGAGAAAAGGTAGACGAATGGAAGGAGAGGTGAATAGAAACGATAGAAGTTAGAGGAGAATCTTGATCCGAAGATTGGCAACTGTTGGAAAGGAAGACTCTGTCTCTGTCTCTGTCTGTCTGTCTGTCTGTCTGTCTGTCTGTCTGTCTGTCTGTCTGTCTGTCTGTCTGTCTGTCTTTCTCTCTCTCTCTCTCTCTCTCTCTCTCTCTCTCTCTCTCTCTCTCTCTCTCTCTTTCTATTCTCTTTCTCGTTGTATTGCATTCTGGATTTCTCTCAACCTCGCTTCGTCTCTGATATGATGGAACATGGGTACTCACCTATTTGTGAGTTGCAGGGGTCGAGTCTCAGCTCGTCTCCCCGCCTCTTTGCTGGTCGAAATTGGTTTCGATCTCTCCTGGCATCGAGAGTCTTATCGTATCTCTGCGTAGAGCTAAGTAAGGATACTTAAGAACATAAGAACATAAGAACGAAGGAACACTGCAGAAGGCCTACTGGCCCATGCGAGGCAGGTCCAAGTCCCTACCGGCTTAAGCCAATGCACCCAACCTAGTCAGGTCAGGTCACATTGACTTAAGGGAGGAACACGGCAACCGACCTGTTAGCACAAGCTATCAGGTCCAACTCACACCCACCCACATCTACTCATGTATTTATCCAACCTATTTTTAAAGCTACACAACGTTCTGGCCTCTATAACGGTACTTGGGAGTTTGTTCCACTCATCCACAACTCTATTACCAAACCAGTACTTTCCTATATCCCTCCTGAATCTGAATTTTTCCAACTTAAAACCATTGCTGCGAGTCCTGTCTAGGCTAGATATTTTCAGCACACTATTTACATCCCCTTTATTTATTCCTGTCTTCCACTTATAAACCTCAATCATATCCCCCCTAATTCTACGTCTTTCTAGAGAGTGCAGTTTCAGGGCCCTTAGTCTATCCTCATAGGGAAGGTTTCTGATACATGGGATCATCTTTGTCATCCTCCTTTGTACATTTTCCAGAGAATTTATATCCATTCTGTAATACGGTGACCAAAACTGTGCAGCATAATCTAAATGAGGCCTAACCAAGGATGTATAGAGTTGAAGAACAACCTGAGGACTCCTATTATTTATGCTTCTTGATATGAAGCCAAGGATTCTATTAGCTTTATTGCGAACACTTATGCACTGTTGTCTTGGTTTCAGATTACTGCTAACCAGAACTCCTAAATCTTTTTCGCAATCCGTAATATTAAGATCTACATTATTTAGTTTATATGTGGCATGGTTATTGTCCTGTCCAACATTTAGAACTTTGCATTTGTCTATATTAAACTGCATCTGCCACTTCTCCGACCACTGCATCAGTCTATTCAAATCTTCCTGGAGTGCTCGAATGTCCTCGTCAGAATGAATTCGACGGCCTATTTTGGTGTCATCGGCAAACTTGCCGATGTCGCTCTTTATGCCCTCATCTATGTCGTTTATGTAGATTGTGAACAGCAGGGGGCCCAACACTGACCCCTGTGGAACACCGCTCGTGACGCTTCCCCACTCTGATTTCTCCCCATTTATGCAAACTCTCTGCTGCCTATTTGTCAACCATGCCTCTATCCAGGAAAAAATTTCTCCTCCTATTCCATGTGCTTTAATTTTCCTCAATAGTCTCTGATGTGGGACCCTGTCAAAAGCCTTACTGAAGTCCATATACACAATATTATATTCATTACCATGATCTACCTCCTCAAATACCTTAGTGAAAAAAGTTAATAAATTCGTAAGGCAGGAACGCCCCTTTGTAAAACCATGCTGAGATTCGTTGATTAATTTATGCTTTTCAAGGTGGCTACGAACTGCCTCGGCAATTATTGATTCCATAAATTTTCCCACTATGGAGGTTAGGCTTATTGGTCTATAGTTCGAAGCTAAGGACCTGTCACCTGTTTTGAAAATAGGTATCACATTTGCCATTTTCCACTTATCTGGCACCATGCCAGTTTGTAGTGATATGTTGAAAAGATTAGCCAAAGGTGTGCTAAGCTCCTCTTTACATTCCTTTAGAACCCTTGCATACAGTTCATCAGGGCCTGGGGATTTGTTAGGTTTTAATTTATCTATTTGCCTAAGGACCATGTCACTTGTGACCCTAATAGTGCACAGTTTATTATCGTCCTGTTCTACATAATTTATCATTACTGGAATATCGCTGGTATCCTCCTGTGTAAAAACTGAGAGGAAGTATGTGTTAAAAATTCTACACATTTCCTTATCACTGTCAGTGAGCTGACCCGAGGAACTTTTGAGTGGGCCTATCTTGTCCCTGATCTTACTTCTGTATACCTGAAAGAATCCTTTTGGGTTAGTCTTCGATTCTCTTGCAACTTTAACCTCATAATCTCTATTTGCTTTTCTAATTCCCTTTTTTATTTCTCTCTTTAACTGAATATATCGATTTCTTAATTGCCCCTCTCCTCTTTTGATTTGCCTATATATGCCTCTCTTTTGACCAATCAGATATTTTAATCTATTGTTCATCCATTTAGGATCATTTTTGTTTGATCTGATTTCCCTATTTGGAACATAATTTGACTGAGCAGCTAGAACTATGCCCTGGAAAGCATCATATCGGCAACCATCACCACCTACCTGACCCCTAGTCAGGTCATTCCAGTTCAGCCCACCTAAGTAATTTTTCAGTCCTATGAAATCAGCCAAGCGAAAGTCAGGGACGGAGACTTGATTGCCATTATTAGGGGAATTCCATGATATGTTAAAACTGAGTGATTTGTGATCACTCTCCCCAAGCTCATCATTAACCTCAAGATTATTAATTAGTGTTTCCCTACTGGCAAGAACCAAGTCAAGGAGGTTATTTCCCCTAGTTGGCTCTGTCACAAACTGTTTTAAAAAACAATCCTGGATCGTATCAAGAAAGTCACCCGACTCTAAATTTCCTGTCAAATTGCTCCAGTCAATCTGTCTATAGTTGAAATCTCCCATTAGCACAACATTTTCGTATGTAGATGCCTTACGAATTTCGTCCCATAGAAGTTTACTGCACTCCCTATCAAGATTTGGGGCCCTGTAAATCACACCCAAAATTAGTTTTTCTCGGCCCTCGAGAAGCTGTAACCAAACAGATTCAGTGGCTGACGCTTCTAATTTAATATCTTGTCTAACACAACAATTTAAATTGTCTCTGACATACATCGCTACTCCACCACCTTTCCTGTTGACCCTGTCAGTGTGGAATAATTTATAGCCTTGTATGTGACATTCAGAGGGCATCTCTCTATCTTTCAGATTGAGCCAGGTCTCTGTTATAGCAATAATATCTATGTTTCCTGCACTTGCAATTAATCTTAGCTCATCTATCTTATTTCTAACACTCCTGCTATTAGTATAGTAAACCTTAAGGGAGCTAGTCCCTTGCTGCCCTCTGCTGTCCCCCTTTGTTTGCTGACCTGTTCTATTGTCTTTATTTATAACTTCATGCTGAATGCCTTTTATACATTTACTGTTTCCAACCCTAGTGTTGCAACCTGCTTGTTTCCCACACACACCCATACCTCTATCTTCCATCAGTTTAAAATCATAGGCATTTCACCAATGGCCTTCTCAATCGAGTCTGCAAGTGCTACCACCCCTGCCCCAGAGAGATGAACCCCATCCCTTGCATACATATCATGTTTGCCATAAAAGTTGTTCCAGTTGTCAATGAATGGGATTGCAAGTTCCTTGCAGTATCTGTCTAGCCAGCAATTTACACCAATTGCCCTAGACAACCATTCATTTCCTACT
>NC_091294.1:38564885-38587385 GCF_038502225.1 Cherax quadricarinatus | reverse complement strand
TATATATATATCTATATATATATATCTAGATATATATATATATATATATATCTATATATATATATATGTATATATATATATATATATATATATATATATATATATATATATATATATATATATATACCTTATAGTTATACTTTCTCCTGTTTCACGTACTGTTTGTTCAAAGTTGAACCGATCTATCGCGCCAAAAAAAATAATAATAAAAAATAAGCGCCTTCCGTATAAATCAAGTGTGTCTGAGAGTCACATGTTTGTATGAGAGAGGGTGAAGTTGGAGCCAACTGTGACCCAGAACCTTAATCAGGTTTAAATTTACATTTTTCCCCCCTCCTTTTCGTCGTGCACCAGTGACTGGTGTCAAATATGGAATAGCAGCATAACTGGCTCCGCTACCTAAACATGTTGATGATATTGGTATGTGATACCGAGAAATATATGTGTAAGACACGTGTGCAATACTTGTTTATCTCTGTTTCTGACATCAGAAGCCTACACAGTAGGTTCAACGTTTGAGACCAGAAGCCTACACAGTAGGTTCAACGTTTGAGACCGGAAGCCTACACAGTAGGTTCAACGTTTGAGACCAGAAGCCTACACAGTAGGTTCAACGTTTGAGACCGGAAGCCTACACAGTAGGCTTCTTCTGGTCTCAAACATTGTGAATCTGCTTCAGATTTAACGAAGCTAAGGAAGTGAGCATCTTCTGTCAAGGCTGAGGGACTGACTTCCTCAAAATTATCTCTCCACTTCTTCCACTCACTTCTGTATACATTCTCGGCGATGTAAAAAAAAAAAAAAACGATAAGTTGAAGAATGAGGCACCTGTGCAACATTTGGGAATCTTTACTGTGGAGTCGTTCCGTCAGCCAGGGGCTTCATCAGTCCAATACAGAGAAGAACGGTGTAAGGTGAGGATAAGCCTGAGTGAATCAGTCCCTCAGCCCGGGGTGGATGCATTCAGACTTGCGGAGGAAAGATTATTCTCCACTTCCCCGAGGAGATGAAAGAACATAAATACAAACAAATAAGAACGAGAGCTAATAACAAAATAGAAGAACAGGTGTATATATATATATATATATATACGTGTACATGCAAGTGTAATGTGACCTAAATGTGAGTAGAAGATGCCAATAATATTAATAATAATAATAATAATAATAATAATAATTTCTTCTTTTAACACACCGGCCGTATCCCACCGAGGCAGGGTGGCCCAAAAGGAAAAACGAAAGTTTCTCCTTTTACATTTAGTAATATATACAGGAGAAGAGGTTACTAGCCCCTTTCTCCCGGCATTTTAGTCGCCTCTTACGACACGCATGGCTTACGGAGGAAGAATTCTGTTCCACTTCCCCATGGAGGTAAGAGGAAATAAACAAGAACAAGAACTATTAAGAAAATAGAAGAAAACCCAGCGGGGTGTGTATATATATGCTTGTACACGTATGTATAGTGTGACCTAAGTGTAAGTAGAAGTAGCAAGACGTACCTGAAACCTTGCGCGTTTGTGAGACACAAAAATGAACACCAGCAATCCTACCATCATGTAAAACAATTACAGGCTTTCGTTTTACACTCACTTGGCAGGACGGTAGTACCTCCCTGGGCGGTTGCTGTCTACCAACCTACTACCTAGGAATAATAATAATAATAATAATAATAATAATAATAATAATAATAATAATAATAATAATAATAATAATAATAATTAATAATAATTATTAAAAAGAAATAATAATAATAATAACAATAATCTTTCTCCTTCTTGCTTCAGGGCAGGTACCACGGTCTCTGAGTGTCACTTGGACGCCCCTTGGCACCAGGATGTCCTCTACGTCCGTGGGCTTCCACCCTGTGGGCGTCCTGGGTGGAGGAGGAAGGAGGGAGAGCGGAGGGAGCGAAGGTAGTGATGACAGCAGCAGGAACAGTGGAGATGGAACACTGATGGACGATTCCACCAAGTGAGTGATAATATATATATATATATATATATATATATATATATATATATATATATATATATATATATATATATATATATATATATATTTATTTGTTTATTTATATATATAATTGAGTTCGATTTCTGGTATAATTGGTTATTGGTAGCGCCTGTTATACGCCTGGGGTCTGGTGATGAAGAGGCTGTATCTAGTACCATCTGTGAGGAGGCTGGTTGAGTGAGGGAGGAGGAGCAAGAGTGCTCTTATTAACTGACTGTGGTGGTGGTGGTGGTGGTGGTGGTGGTGGTGGTGGTGGTGGTGGTGGTGGTGGTGGTGGTGGTGGTGGTGGTGGTGGTGGTGGTGGTGGTGGTGGTGGTGGTGGTGGTTGTGATGGTAGTCGTGATGGTGCTGGTGGTTATTTGTGGTGATTTTGGCAGTGATTATTGATGACACTTCTGCTTGTTTAACCTGGCACTCCTGCTTGTACCCCTGGCATTCCTGCTTGTTCATCTGGCACTCCTGCTTGTACCCCTAGCACTCCTGCTTGTACCCCTGGCATTCCTGCTTGTTCATCTGGCACTCCTGCTTGTTCCTCTGGCACTCCTGCTTGTACCCCTGGTACTCCTGCTTGTACCCCTGGCACTCCTACTTGTACATCTGGCACTGGGAATATTCTACACTTCCTTATCTCTCCCTCTTGTAACTTTACAACGTGTAAGTTATGTTGGTGCGGACGCTAAGTGTTTCTGTTTATGTAAATATTCACGACACATTCTGATTGGCTGTGTCCAGTAGACTACTAACACTTGACTACCTTACCTCGAGTTTACCTGGAGAGGGTTTCGGGGGTCAACGCCCCCGCGGCCCGGTCTGAGACCAGACCTCATAGTGGATCAGGGTCTGATCAACCAGGCTGTTACTGCTTGCCGCACGCAAGGTGACGTACGAACCACAGCCCGGTTGGTCAGGTACTGACTTTAGGTGCCTGTCCAGTGCTTCTTGAAGACAGCAAGGGGTCTATTGGTAATCCCCCTTATGTATGTTGGGAGGCAATTGAACAGTCTTGGGCCCCGGACACTTATTGTGTTGTCTATCAGTGTACTCGTGGCGCCCCTTCTTTTCATCGGGGGAATGTTGCATCTCCTGCCAAGTCTTTTGTTTTCATATGGAGTGATTTTCGTGTGCAGGTTTGGTACCAATCCCTCCAGGACCTTCCAACTGTATATTATCATGTATCTCTCTCGCCTGCGTTCGAGGGAATAGAGATCAAGGACCTTCAACCGTTCCCATTAGTTTAGGAGCCTTATCGCACTTACGTGTGCCGTGAAAGTTCTTTGTACACCCTCCAGGTCTGCAATGTCGCCAGCCTTGAAGGGGGCCGTTAGTGTACAGCAGTATTCCAGCCTAGAGAGCACAACCGATTTGAAGAGAATCATCATGGGCTTGGCGTCCCTAGTTTTGAAGGTTCTAAACCATACCCCCGGCCGGGATTGAACCCGCGGTCACAGAGTCTCAAAACTCCAGCCCGTCGCATTAGCCACTAGACCAGCGGGTTCCATCCCGGCCGGGGGTATGGTTTGTTTGCAATCGTGTAATTACGATTTCTTGAGTCATTTTGAAGGTTCTCATTATCCATCCTATCATTTTCCTAGCAGATGAGGTAGATGCATTGTTGTGGTCTTTGAAGGTGAGATCCTCTGACATTATCACTCCCAGGTCCTTCACATTACTTTTCAGCTCTATTGTATGGTTAGAATTTGTGGTATACCCTGACACATTTTTAATTTCTTCAAGTTTTCCATATCTGAGTAGTTGAAATTTCTCCTCGTTGAACTTCACATTGTTCTGAGTGGCCCATTCGAAGATTTGGTTGATGTCCACTTGGAGTCTCGCAGTGTCTTCGATGGAGGTCACTGCCATGGTGATCCGGGTGTCATCCGCAAAGGAAGATACGGAGCTATGGCTAACATCTCTGTCTATGTCAGAAATTAAGATGAGGAATAGAATGGGAGCGAGTACTGTGCCTTGTGGAACAGAGCTTTTTACCGTGGCTGCCTGGGACTTTACTCTGTTTACTATTACTCTTTGTGTTCTATTTATCAGGAAGTTGTAGATCCATCTACCAACTTTACCACACATTTTGTGTGCTATTACACAATGGTCACGCTTGTCGAAAGCGTTTGCAAAGTCTGTGTATACTACATCTGCATTTTGTTTATCCTCTACAGCATCCAGGACCTTGTCATAGTGGTCCAGTAGCTGGGACAGACAGGAGCGACCTGCTCTAAACCCGTGTTGCCCTGGGCTGTGTAATTGATGGGTATCTAGGTGGTTGACTATCTTGCTTCTTAGAACCCTCTCAAAGATTTTTATGATATGGGATATTAGTGATATCTGTCTGTAGTTCTTAGCAATTTCTTTACTGCCACCTTTGTGGAGCGCAGCTATGTCTGTTGTTTTTAGTGTATGTGGGATGACCCCTGTGTCCATGTGTCCTTGGGGACATATTTTGACTGGCGCTGCCTCTAGTACTGTATTAGTCACTGTCTCTAGTACAGTGTAGTCACTGTCTCTAGTACAGTGTAGTCACTGTCTCTAGCACAGTGTAGTCACTGTCTCTAGTACAGTGTAGTCACTGTCTCTAGTACATTGTAGTCACTGTCTCTAGTACAGTGTAGTCACTGTCTCTAGTACAGTGTAGTCACTGTCTCTAGTACAGTGTAGTCACTGTCTCTAGTACAGTGTAGTCACTGTCTCTAGCACAGTGTAGTCACTGTCTCTAGTACAGTGTAGTCACTGTCTCTAGTACAGTGTAGTCACTGTCTCTAGCACAGTGTAGTCACTGTCTCTAGTACAGTGTAGTCACTGTCTCTAGTACAGTGTAGTCACTGTCTCTAGTACAGTGTAGTCACTGTCTCTAGTACAGTGTAGTCACTGTCTCTAGTACAGTGTAGTCACTGCGTCTAGTACAGTGTAGTCACTGTCTCTAGTACAGTGTAGTCACTGTCTCTAGTACAGTGTAGTCATTGTCTCTAGTACAGTGTAGTCACTGCGTCTAGTACAGTGTAGTTACTGTCTCTAGTACAGTGTAGTCACTGTCTCTAGTACAGTGTAGTCAATGTCTCTAGTACAGTGTAGTCACTGTCTCTAGTACAGTGTAGTCACTGTCTCTAGTACAGTGTAGTCACTGCGTCTAGTACAGTGTAGTCACTGTTTCTAGTACAGTGTAGTTTCTGTCTCTAGTACAGTGTAGTCACTGTCTCTAGTACAGTGTAGTCACTGCGTCTAGTACAGTGTAGTCACTGTCTCTAGCACAGTGTAGTCACTGCGTCTAGTACAGTGAAGTCACTGTCTCTAGTACAGTGTAGTCACTGTCTCTAGTACAGTGTAGTCACTGTCTCTAGTACAGTGCAGTCACTGTCTCTAGTACAGTGTAGTCACTGCGTCTAGTACAGTGTAGTCACTGTCTCTAGCAAAGTGTAGTCACTGCGTCTAGTACAGTGAAGTCACTGTCTCTAGTACAGTGTAGTCACTGTCTCTAGCACAGTGTAGTCACTGCGCCTAGTACAGTTAAGTCACTGTCTCTAGCACACTGTAGTCACTGCCTCTAGCACAGTGTAGTCACTGTCTCTAGCACAGTGTAGTCACTGTCTCTAGTACAGTGTAGTCACTGTATCTAGTACAGTGTAGTCACTGTCTCTAGTACAGTGTAGTCACTGTCTCTAGTACAGTGTAGTCACTGTCTCTAGAACATTGTAGTCAATGTCTCTAGCACAGTGTAGTCACTGTGTCTAGTACAGTGTAGTCACTGTGTCTAGTACAGTGTAGTCACTGTCTCTAGCACAGTGTAGTCACTGTCTCTAGTACAGTGTAGTCACTGTCTCTAGTACAGTGTAGTCACTGTCTCTAGTACAGTGTAGTCACTGTGTCTAGTACAGTGTAGTCACTGTCTCTAGTACAGTGTAGTCACTGTCTCTAGTACAGTGTAGTCACTGTCTCTAGTACAGTGTAGTCACTGTCTCTAGTACAGTGTAGTCACTGTCTCTAGTACAGTGTAGTCACTGTCTCTAGTACAGTGTAGTCACTGCGTCTAGTACAGTGAAGTCACTGTCTCTAGTACAGTGTAGTCACTGTCTCTAGTACAGTGTAGTCACTGTCTCTAGTACAGTGCAGTCACTGTCTCTAGTACAGTGTAGTCACTGCGTCTAGTACAGTGTAGTCACTGTCTCTAGCAAAGTGTAGTCACTGCGTCTAGTACAGTGAAGTCACTGTCTCTAGTACAGTGTAGTCACTGTCTCTAGCACAGTGTAGTCACTGCGCCTAGTACAGTTAAGTCACTGTCTCTAGCACACTGTAGTCACTGCCTCTAGCACAGTGTAGTCACTGTCTCTAGCACAGTGTAGTCACTGTCTCTAGTACAGTGTAGTCACTGTATCTAGTACAGTGTAGTCACTGTCTCTAGTACAGTGTAGTCACTGTCTCTAGTACAGTGTAGTCACTGTCTCTAGAACATTGTAGTCAATGTCTCTAGCACAGTGTAGTCACTGTGTCTAGTACAGTGTAGTCACTGTGTCTAGTACAGTGTAGTCACTATCTCTAGCACAGTGTAGTCACTGTCTCTAGTACAGTGTAGTCACTGTCTCTAGTACAGTGTAGTCACTGTCTCTAGTACAGTGTAGTCACTGTGTCTAGTACAGTGTAGTCACTGTCTCTAGTACAGTGTAGTCACTGTCTCTAGTACAGTGTAGTCACTGTCTCTAGTACAGTGTAGTCACTGTCTCTAGTACAGTGTAGTCACTGTCTCTAGTACAGTGTAGTCACTGTCTCTAGTACAGTGTAGTCACTGTCTCTAATATAGTATACACAATTACATAGAAAACATAAACAAGAGAAATAAACGATGTAAACAGAGAAAAATTTCTGTAAACATTGAGTTTGCTATACAATAAACCGAGTAAACTGAACATTTTAACTTTCTCTCTCTTTCTCTAAGAAAATAAGGAAGGAGGAACATTGCAGTAGGCCTACTGGTCCATACTTGGCAAGTCCTCCTCAAACCTAAACCCACTAACAGGAATATTCAACCAACACATTGTCAATGCTACCCAAGGAATAAGCTTTAGTAACACTATTAACTCAAGTTTAAATACCACACAGATCCAACCTCTCTTTCATGTTTTTCTCTAACCTATATTTGGAGCTGTCCAAGATGTTAGCTTCAATAACCCTGTTAGGCAGACTGTTCCACTCATCAACTACTCCGTTTCCAAACCAGTTCTTTCCTATATCCTTTCTAAATCTAAACTTATCTATTTTGAATCCATTATTTTGAGTTCTTTCTTGAGGGGTTATCTTCATAATTTTGCCTCCCTTATGCCCATCTTCCACTTACATACTTTAATTAAGTCTCCTCTTATTCTACTTCTCACAGGAGAACATACGTTAAGGGATTTCAACCTTTCATCGTATGTAAGATTTCTTATGCAATGGATTAATTTTGTCATTCTTCTCTAAGTGTTCTCTTTCTGATCACTACGTGAGCTTGTCTAAATTCTCCTGTAGTTCAGTAGCATCTTCCTCTGAATCAATTATCCTGTGTGTTTTTGTGTCGTCAACGAATTTGCTCACATAACTTGTTATTCCCTCGCCCTGGTCATTATTATATGTTTTGAACAACAATGGGTCTAAAACTGATCCTTGTGGGACGACACTTGTGACTGATCCCCACTCAGATATCCCCACATTTACGTAGTCTCTCTCTGCTTCTTGTTGGGTACCCATGTCTTGATCCATGACTGGATGTAATCCCCAATACCATGAGCTGCTACTTTCTTTAATAGTCTTTTGTGTGGTTCCCTGTTAAAAGCTCTATTAAAACACAAACAAATATCGTATTCTTTATCGTGGTCAACTACCTCAAATGCTGTATTAAAAAACCCAGTAAATTAGAGTTATAAATAAAGAATTGATGTCGAATGGACTGGCTGGAAAAGACAGTGGTGGTCTACTGTAGTCCTGGAAGCTTGAGCATCTCGATAACAAAAACTCTGCTGCACGTGAATAAACTATTATATGAAGTAACAGTGATATCTGCAATGATGTAACTACATCAATGAGGTCTGACAATGACCCAGCCTGACCTCTGTGATCTATGATGTAACTACTATAGTGAGGTCAGACAATGACCTACTGTGACCTTTGTAATCCTGTTCGTCTGCTCACAGGATAAGCTGCGGATGCACAATAAATCAGGCGCTCAGACGGCGCAATATATATATACATGTACATTGCTTTTTGCAGGATGTGGAAAAAAGTTATATTTAATGGAGAGATAAATCTTTTTCCCATGAACCATCCGGAAGCAGCACTACACTGACTGTACATGGACAGCACTACACTGACTCTGCATGGGCAGTACTACACTGACTGTGCATGGGCAGAACTACACTGACTGTACATGGACAGCACTACACTGACTCTGCATGGGCAGTACTACACTGACTGTGCATGGGCAGAACTACACTGACTGTACATGGGCAGCACTACACTGACTGTGCATGGGCAGTACTACACTGACTGTGCATGGGCAGAACTACACTGACTGTACATGGGCAGCACTACACTGACTGTACATGGGCATTACTACACTGACTGTGCATGGACAGTACTACACTGACTGTGCATGGGCAGTACTACACTGACTGTGCATGGGCAGTACTACACTGACTGTGCATGGGCAGTACTACACTGACTGTGCATGGGCAGTACTACACTGACTGTGCATGGGCAGTACTACACTGACTGTACATGGGCAGAACTACACTGACTGTACATGGGCAGCACTACACTGACTGTACATGGGCAGCACTACACTGACTGTGCATGGGCAGTACTATAGTGACTGTACATGGGCAGTACTACACTGACTGTACATGGACAGTACTACACTGACTGTACATGGGCAGTACTACACTGACTGTACATGGGCAGCACTACACTGACTGTACATGGGCAGCACTACACTGACTGTGCATGGGCAGTACTATAGTGACTGTACATGGGCAGTACTACACTGACTGTACATGGGCAGTACTACACTGACTGTACATGGGCAGTACTACACTGACTGTACAGGGGCAGTACTACACTGACTGTACATGGGCAGTACTACACTGACTGTACATGGGCAGCACTACACTGACTGTACATGGGCAGTACTACACTGACTGTACATGGGGTAATCAGTACCTAATTTTCTGTACATAGTTCTACTGTCTTCAAGTTATGTCCTGGAATTTGTATTGATAAAGCCACTGGATGGCGAAACGTCTACAATAAAGATACCCAGATGTTGCACATGTGTCTTAATTTCATCGTGAGCAGTAATACACAGACTATACATGGGCAGCACTACACTGGCTGCACATGGGCAGCACTACACTGACTGTATATGGGCAGTACTATACTGACTGTTTAAGGGCAGCACAACACTGACTGTACATGGGCAGTGCTACACTGACTGTACATGGGCAGCACTACACTGACTGTACATGGGCAGCACTACACTGACTGTACATGGGCAGCACTATACTGACTGTACATGGGCAGTACTATACTGACTGTACATGGGCAGCATAACACTGACTGTACATGGGCAGCACAACACTGACTGTACATGGGCAGCACTACACTGACTGTACATGGGCAGCACTACACTGACTGTACATGGGCAGCACTATACTGACTGTACATGGGCAGTACTATACTGACTGTACATGGGCAGTACTATACTGACTGTACATGGGCAGCACTATACTGACTGTACATGGGCAGCACTATACTGACTGTACATGGGCAGTACTATACTGACTGTACATGGGCAGCACTATACTGACTGTACATAGGCAGCACTATACTGGCTGTACATGGGCAGCACTATACTGACTGTACATAGGCAGCACTATACTGACTGTACATGGGCAGCACTATACTGACTGTACATAGGCAGCACTATACTGACTGTACATGGGCAGTACTACACTGACTGTACATAGGCAGCACTATACTGACTGTACATAGGCAGCACTACACTGACTGTACATAGGCAGCACTACACTGACTGTACATGGGCAGCACTACAATGACTGTACATGGGCAGCACTACAATGACTTTACATGGGCAGCACTACACTGACTGTACATGGGCAGCACTACAATGACTTTACATGGGCAGCACTACACTGACTGTACATGGGCAGCACTACACTGACTGTGCATGGACAGCACTACACTGACTGTACATGGGCAGTACTACACTGACTTTACATGGGCAGCACTACACTGACTGTACATGGGCAGCACTACACTGACTGTACATGGACAGTACTACACTGACTGTACATGGGCAGCACTACACTGACTGTACATGGGCAGCACTACACTGACTGTACATGGGCAGCACTACACTGACTGTACATGGACAGCACTACACTGACTGTACATGGGCAGTACTACACTGACTGTACATGAGGAGCACTACACTGGCTGTACATTGGTAGCACTACACTGTACATGGGCAGTACTACACTGGCTGTACATGGGCAGCACTACACTGACTGTACATTGGTAGCACTACACTGTACATGGGCAGTACTACACTGACTGTACATGGGCAGTACTGCACTGACTGTACATGGGCAGTACTGCACTGACTGTACATGGGCACCACTACACTGACTGTACATGGGCAGCACTACACTGACTGTACATGGGCAGCACTACACTGGCTGTACATGGGCAGCACTACACTGACTGTACATTGGCAGCACTACACTGACTGTACATGGGCAGTACTGCACTGACTGTACATGGGCACCACTACACTGACTGTACATGGGCACCACTACACTGACTGTACATGGGCAGCACTACACTGACTGTACATGGGCAGCACTACACTGGCTGTACATGGGCAGCACTACACTGTACATGGGCAGTACTACACTGACTGTACATGGGCACCACTACACTGACTGTACATGGGCACCACTACACTGACTGTACATGGGCAGCACTACACTGACTGTACATGGGCAGCACTACACTGGCTGTACATGGGCAGCACTACACTGACTGTACATTGGCAGCACTACACTGACTGTACATGGGCAGTACTGCACTGACTGTACATGGGCACCACTACACTGACTGTACATGGGCAGTGCTAGACTGTACATGGGCAGCACTACACTGATTTAATGAACAAATGACTGTTTCTAACGCGAACTCCGCACCTACTGTCAGATCTCGTCACCTACTTTCGCCTTCTCTAACCTTTCGTCACCTACTGTCATAATGCTGTGTCCTGCTGCCACTTCTTGTCACCTAGCATCGCCTAGTGTTACCATCTATCACCTGCCGCAGGTACGGTGTGTACAGTAGCCGCAGCTACGCCGCAAGCCGGGGCTTCAGACGAGCCTCAGGTGGTGATCACCACCACCTGGCCCACCCGGTCCCTCCCCCAAGGTGAGTCAGTCTCTTTTTAGGTGAGTGTGCGTATTAATATATTATAATTATAATAACGGGAAAGCGCTAAAACAGTAGGGATTATACATTTCGTGATGAATTGTTGACTTTCAGACGGGATTCAAGATAGTTCACTGCCGGGTCATGACACTCTGTACTGCCGGGTCATGACACCGTGAACTGACGGGAACATGACACCGTGTACTGCCGAGTCATGACGCCTTGTACTGCCGGGTCATGACACCGTGTACTGCCGGGTCGTCACTCCGTGTACTGCCGGGCCATGACACAGTGTACTGCTGGGTCATGACACCGTGTACTGCCGGGTTATGACACCATGCACTGCCTGGTCATGACACCGTGTACTACAGGTAATGACATCGTGTACTGCCTGGTCATGACACCGTGTACTGCCAGGTCATGATACATTGTACTGCCTGGTTATGACACCGTGTACTGCCGTGTCATGACACCGTGTACTGCTGGGTCATTACACCGTGTAGTGACTGGTCATGACACCGAGTACTGACTAATCATGACACCATGTACTGCCGGATCATGACACCGTGTACTGCTTGATCATAACACCGTGTGCTGCCTGGTCATAACACCGTGTACTGCCTGGTCATGACACCGTGTACTGCCTGGTCATAACACCGTGTACTGCCTGGTCATAACACCGTGTACTGCCGGATCATGACACCGTGTACTGCCTGTCATAACACCGTGTACTGCCTCGTCATAACACAGTGTACTGCCTGGTCATGACACAATGTACTGCCTGGTCATGACACCGTGTACTGTCTGGTCATGACACCGTGTACTGTCGGGTCATGATACCGTGTACTGTTGGGTCATGACACCGTGTAGTGACTGGTCATGACACCGTCTACTGCCTGGTCATGACACCGTGTACTGTCGGGTCATGATACCGTGTACTGTTGGGTCATGACACCGTGTACTGCCTGGTCATGACACCATGTACTGCCGGGTTATGACACCGTGTACTGTCTGGTCATGGCACCGTGTACTGCCGGGTCATGACACCGTGTACTGCCGGGTCATGACACCGTGTACTGCTGGGTCATGACACCGTGTACTGCCTGGTTATGACACCGTACACTGTCTGTTCACGACACCGTGTACTGCCAGGTAATGACACCGTGTACTGCCTGGTCATGACACAGTGTACTGCCGGGTCATGATACATTGTACTGCCTGGTCATGACACCGTGTACTGCCGTGTCATGACACCGTGTACTTCTGGGTCATGACACCGTGTACTGCAGGGTCATGACACCGTGTACTGCCGGGTCATGACACCGTGTACTGCCGGGTCATGACACCGTGTACTGCCGGGTCATGGCACCGTGTACTGACGGGTCATGACACCGTGTACTGCCGGGTCATGACACCGTGTACTGCCGGGTCATGAGACCTGTACTGCCTGGTCATGACACCGTGTACTGCCGGGTCATGACACCTGTACTGCCGGGTCATGACACCGCGTACTGCCGGGTCATGAGACCTGTACTGCCGGGTCATGACACCGTGTACTGCCGGGTCGTGACACCGTGTACTGCCGGGTCATGGCACCGTGTACTGCCGGGTCGTGACACCGTGTACTGCCGGGTCATGACACCGTGTACTGCCGGGTCATGACACCGTGTACTGCCGGGTCATGACACCGTGTACTGCCGGGTCGTGACACCGTGTACTGCCGGGTCATGACACCGTGTACTGCCGGGTCATGACACCGTGTACTGCCGGGTCATGACACCGTGTACTGCCGGGTCATGATACCGTGTACTGCCGGGTCATGACACCGTGTACTGCCGGGTCATGACACCGTGTACTGCCGGGTCATGACACCGTGTACTGCCGGGTCATGACACCGTGTACTGCCGGGTCATGACACCGTGTACTGCTAAACAATCTTTAAAACTTGATCAAGTGAGCGAAAAGTGTAAATAAACGTCTTCTCTTGCTGTCTTTGTTTAATTTACTTGTCGGCTACGCCACACTCTAACATTATATTATACTGAGAAGACGTTTCGCTCACCAGGGTGGTGGGTGAAACGTCTTCACAGTGAATTACAAAAAAATGCATAATGTGTATTATTCACATACATGTGAATAATACACCAATATACAAGATAATACCGTGGTTTAACTGTTTGTGTATACATAATACTGTGGTTTAACTGCTTGTATATACATAACACTGTGGTTTAACTGTTTGTGTATACATAATACTGTGGTTTAACTGCTTGTATATACATAACACTGTGGTTTAACTGTTTGTGTATACATAACACTGTGGTTTAACTGCTTGTGTATACATAACACTGTGGTTTAACTGCTTGTGTATACATAATACTGTGGTTTAACTGCTTGTATATACATAACACTGTGGTTTAACTGTTTGTGTATACATAACACTGTGGTTTAACCTGCTTGTGTATACATAATACTGTGGTTTAACTGCTTGTATATACATAACACTGTGGTTTAACTGTTTGTGTATACATAACACTGTGGTTTAACCTGCTTGTGTATACATAACACTGTGGTTTAACTGCTTGTATATACATAACACTGTGGTTTAACTGTTTGTGTATACATAACACTCTGGTTTAGCCTGCTTGTGAATGCATAACACTGTGGTATATCCTTCTTGTATGTACATAACACTGTGGTTTAACCTGCTTGTGTATACATAGCACTGTGGATTAACTGCATGTGTATACATAACACTGGTTTAACCTGCTTGTGAATAAATAACACTGTGGTTTAGCCTGCTTGTGAATACATAACACTGTGGTTTAACCTGCTTCTGTATGCATAACAGTGGTTTAACCTGTTACTGTATACATAACAGTGTGGTTTAACCTGCTTGTATATAAATAACACTGGTTTAACCTACTTGTATGTACATAACACTGTGGTTTAACCTGCTTGTATGCACATAACACTGTGGTTTAACCTGCTTGTATATACATAACACTGGTTTAACCTGCTTGTATATACATAACACTGTGGTTTAACCTGCTTGAATATACATAACACTGTATAATCACTACATGTACTTGTTCCTGTAGGACGAGAGGAGGGTCATCTACTCTGGGGGCGGCGCCCTCGGCTCCTCCCTTCTCCAGTGGGGTCATCAGGTCCTCGTCAGAGATATACATCATGTCGTCGACATTCGTTCCGTCTAGGGGAATCCTGAAGTCCTCCTCAGGCCTTCTGAAGTCATCCTCGGGCATCCTGAAGTCTTCCTCGGGCATCCTGAAGTCTTCCTCGGGCATCCTGAAGTCTTCCCACTTAGGCAGTCCCCTATCGAGGTCTTGCTCAGGGGGGACACTGGCATCCACCAACCGTGTCAACTTCGTCAACACAGCCACTAGCAGCGAAGGCCCTCCACCTCCTCCTTCTCCTCCTGCTTCTGCTTCTTCTGCCACGTCGACGCCTCCGACAGAGACGTTTTCCCCCGGTATGTGTGTAGCGCCACTGGCTAGCTCTTCTGTCACGTCCAAGGTAGTCGTATCTATGTCAGCAGCAAACGGCCAGAACCCCTGGCCAGCTACACCTCAGCCTGTAGCAGTAGGAGTTTCTATCACCGCAGCCACTTCTTCTTCTCCTTCCCCTCCTCCTCTTCCTACTTCTGGTGCTTTTCCTTCTGCTGCTTCGTTGGTGTCTTCGTCAGCATCTGCGCAAACTTCCTCTCCTCCTGCGCCTCCTGGGACACCACCACCTGTTCCTCCCCCCAGAGCACGTTATCAGCACACACCACCGGCAAGAGGTGAGTACTACTAAACAAACAACTGATTTATATATATATATATATATATATATATATATATATATATATATATATATATATATATATATATATATATATATGTATGTATGTATGTATATATATATATATATTATTATCACACTGGCCGATTCCCACCAAGGCAGGATGGCCCTAAAAAGAAAAACTTTCACCATCATTCACTCCATCACTGTCTTGCCAGAAGGGTGCTTTACACTACAGTTTTTAAACTGCAACATTAACACCCCTCCTTCAGAGTGCAGGCACTGTACTTCCCATCTCCAGGACTCAAGTCCGGCCTGCCGGTTTCCCTGAACCCCTTCATAAATGTTACTTTGCTCACACTCCAACAGCACGTCAATTATTAAAAACCATTTGTCTCCATTCACTCCTATCAGACACGCTCACGCAAGCCTGCTGGAAGTCCAAGCCCCTCGCACACAAAACCTCCTTTACCCCCTCCCTCCAACCTTTCCTAGGCCGACCCGTACCCCGCCTTCCTTCCACTACAGACTGATACACTCTTGAAGTCATTCTGTTTCGCTCCATTCTCTCTACATGTCCGAACCACCTCAACAACCCTTCCTCAGCCCTCTGGACAACAGTTTTGGTAATCCCGCACCTCCTCCTAACTTCCAAACTACGAATTCTCTGCATCATATTCACACCACACATTGCCCTCAGACATGACATCTCCACTGCCTCCAGCCTTCTCCTCGCTGCAACATTCATCACCAATGCTTCACACCCATATAAGAGCGTTGGTAAAACTATACTCTCATACATTCCCCTCTTTGCCTCCAAGGACAAAGTTCTTTGTCTCCACAGACTCCTAAGTGCACCACTCACCCTTTTCCCCTCATCAATTCTATGATTCACCTCATCTTTCATAGACCCATCCGCTGACACGTCCACTCCCAAATATCTGAATACATTCTCCTCCTCCATATTCTCTCCCTCCAATCTGATATCCAATCTTTCATCACCTAATCTTTTTGTTATCCTCATAACCTTACTCTTTCCTGTATTCACTTTTAATTTTCTTCTTTTGCATACCCTACCAAATTCATCCACCAATCTCTGCAACTTCTCTTCAGAATCTCCCAAGAGCACAGTGTCATCAGCAAAGAACAACTGTGACAACTCCCACTTTGTGTGTGATTCTTTATCTTTTAACTCCACGCCTCTTGCCAAGACCCTCGCATTTACTTCTCTTACAACCCCATCTATAAATATATTAAACAACCACGGTGACATCACACATCCTTGTCTAAGGCCTACTTTTACTGGGAAATAATTTCCCTCTTTCCTACATACTATATATATATATATATATATATATATATATATATATATATATATATATATATATATATATATATATATATATATATATATATAATGTTACATGGCTAATATAAGCAAATAACACGCTATATATTAAAGAACTTCAGCAGACTGCTAGCCCAGTAAAACTGAGAGTGATGTATATCTTAGGTAAGTGAAATATACAATAAGAAGTTCTAGCATTGTACCACTGTAGGATGTACACACTCAGTGTTGAAGAATGGAACACCTACACTGTGTAACACTAAGATCAAATAACATTGCAGTACTGGCGTTCAGTGCCTCGGACACCGAACACTCTCTTCTAATAGAGCTGATAAAACCTCTGGTTGGCTAAGCATCTTCAGAGAATGGTTCTCAGGTGTTGCACAAGTGTCTGTGATCAAACAAAAATATGGGAGTGTAATGCTCTCGCTGATACACAAACATTGATTTATAAATGCCACAAGAATAAGTTTAATTACAATGTATGTGAGCCTAACTAATATACACCAGTCATTAACACCCCGAGAAGGTTAGGACAACACTAGTAGTGGATACTTGACTAACATGTGTCTTACCTTACCGTCAAGGGATTCTTTATCGTCAACAACATCTGTCTGATGTATATCTAACATCTGATGTATATCGTCTGATACATGCACGACTCCATCTTCTTATTTCTCCTCCGTTCATCCATACATTATACACTAGTGATTAATTAGTTGAAACTTATGAATAACCAGCGTAATCATGTGTGTGTGTTTGTGTGTGTGTGTGTGTGTGTGTGTGTGTGTGTGTGTGTGTGTGTGTGTGTGTGTGTGTGTGTTTACCGTGGCAATGTGCTTCCATTCCAGTGTAATATTTTCATAACATATCGATCCATTTTCCGTGTTTATTTCTTCATGTAACAACTAAAGAGTGAAAATACACTTCACGTGCGTTTACTCCATTCAGTCACCAGAGGATTTAAAGTGACAGGTTACTGCAGTATAACAGTGCCAACATCGTCCAGATGTTGGCTGGACCTATGTGATGTTGGTACTTGTGATGGTATTAGTGGTAGTGTTTGTAGTTGTGATGGTATGGGTGGTGTTGGTAGTTTTGATCGTATTGGTGGTGGTGATGGTATTAGTGGTGGTGTTGGTGGTAATGATGGTATTAGTGGTGGTGTTGCTAGTAGTGATGGTATTAGTGATGCTGTTGGTGGTAGTGATGGTATTAGTGGTGGAGTTGGTGGTAGTGATGGTATTAGTGGTGGTGTTGGTAGTTGTGATGGTATTAGTGGTAGTGATGGTAGATGTGATGGTATTAATGGTGGTGTTGGTGGTAGTGATGGTATTAGTGATGCTGTTGGTGGTAGTGATGGTATTAGTGGTGGAGTTGGTGATAGTGATGGTATTAGTGATGCTGTTGGTGGTAGTGATGGTATTAGTGGTGGTGTTGGTAGTTGTGATGGTATTAGTGGTAGTGATGGTAGATGTGATGGTATTAATGGTGGTGTTGGTGGTAGTGATGGTATTAGTGGTGGAGTTGGTGGTAATGATGGTATTAGTGGTTGTGTTGCTACTAGTGATGGTATTAGTGATGCTGTTGGTGGTAGTGATGGTATTAGTGGTGGAGTTGGTGGTAGTGTTGGTATTAGTGGTGGTGCTGGTAGTTTTGATGGTATTGGTGGTGTTGGTAGTTGTGATCATATTGGTGGTGTTGGTGGTGGTGATGGTGATGGTATGAGTGTGGTGTTGGTAGTAATGATGGTATTAGTGGTGGTGCTGGTAGTTTTGATGGTATTGGTGGTGTTGGTAGTTGTGATCATATTGGTGGTGTTGGTGGTGGTGATGGTGATGGTATTAGTGTGGTGTTGGTAGTAATGATGGTATTAGTGGTGGAGTTGGTGGTAGTGATGGTATTAGTGGTGGTGCTGGTGGTAGTGATGATATTAGTGGTGGAGCTGGTGGTAGTAATGCTACTAGTGGTGGTGCTGGTGGTGGCGATGGTATTAGTGGTGGTGCTGGTGGTGGTGATGGTATTAGTGGTGGTGTTGGTGGTAGTGATGGTATTAATAGTGGACCTGGTGGTAGTGATGGTATTAGTGGTGGCGCTGGTAGTAGTGATGGTTTTAGTGGTGGTGTTGGCGGTAGTGATGGTATTAGTAGTGGTGTTGGTGGTAGTGATGGTATTAGTGGTGGTGCTGGTGGTAGTGATGGTATTAGTGATGGTGTTGGTAGTGGTGATGGTATTAGTGGTGGTGTAGGTGGTAGTGATGGTATAAGTGGTGGTGTTGGTAGTAGTGATGGTATTAGTGGTGGTGTTGGTGGTGGTGATGGTATTAGTGGTGGTGTTGGTGGTGGTGATGGTATTAGTGGTGGTACAGGTGGAAGTGATGGTATTAATGGTGGTGTTGGTGGTAGTGATGGTATTAGTGGTGGTGTTGGTGGTGGTGATGGTATTAGTGGTGGTGTTGGTGGTGGTGATGGTATTAGTGGTGGTACAGGTGGAAGTGATGGTATTAATGGTGGTGTTGGTGGTAGTGATGGTATTAATGGTGGTGTTGGTGGTAGTGATGATATTAATGGTGGTGTTGGTGGTAGTGATGGTATTAATGGTGGTGTTGGTGGTAGTGATGATATTAATGGTGGTGTTGGTGGTAGTGATGGTATTAATGGTGGTGTTGGTGGTAGTGATGGTATTAATGGTGGTGTTGGTGGTAGTGATGGTATTAATGGTGGTGTTGGTGGTAGTGATGATATTAATGGTGGTGTTGGTGGTAGTGATGGTATTAATGGTGGTGTTGGTGGTAGTGATGATATTAATGGTGGTGTTGGTGGTAGTGATGGTATTAATGGTGGTGTTGGTGGTGGTGATGTTATTAGTGGTGGTGCAGGTGGAAGTGATGGTATTAATGGTGGTGTTGGTGGTAGTGATGGTATTAATGGTGGTGTTGGTGGTAGTGATGGTATTAATGGTGGTGGTGATGTTATTAGTGGTGGTGCAGGTGGAAGTGATGGTATTAGTAGCGGTGTTGGTATTAGTGATGGTACTGTTCCGACAACTACTAGTGAACTCTGACATACACAGCTACAAAAATATATGAGAACTTCTCCCAAATGACCACTAAGAGCAATAACCTTAAAAGCCTCACTTAGTTAAAGAGATTAAAGAAGAGAGAGAGAGAGAGAGGAAGAACGAATATTACTCACATGTTGCTGCATCAGACATGATTACATACGAGACTATCATATGAAACTTACACCTACACACACACACACACACACACACACACACACACACACACACACACACACACACACACACACACACACACACACACACACACACAGTCATAGCACTTACAGAAACAAAATGAACGGAGATTATAACACATGGGATCTTCCCATTAGGACATCAAATTCCGAGGAAAGACAGGAAGAATAGTGGAGAAGCATCAATAGTAATAATAAACCAGAGAAGAGGAGAGTGAAATTTTTGCATACTAGACGCAGCGGGACCTAGGTTGGTGACAGCAGTGATACACAACCCGTTACCAAATAACAGGTGACCAAGACAAGAGTAATGTGTCAATAGCAACAAAGTAATGGTGAATACCAGGGTGGAGAGTTCATATATGGCCAGTGTAAAGCTGCTAATCGTGGTTATCCTAAACTACAGGAGAAAGACAAGAACTGGTATGTACACAGTGGACTGGAAACATGGAGAACTAGGATGAGGATGGTGGTGGTAGTTGTTGTGGTAGTGGTGATGGTGGTGGTAGAGGTGTTGGTGGTGGTGATGGTGGTGGTAGTGGTGGTGGTAGTGGTGGTGGTAGTGGTAGTGGTGGTGGTGGTAGTAGTGGTGATATTGGTGGTAGTGGTGGTGGAAGTGGTGAAGGTGGTGGTAGTGGTGGTGGTAGTGGTGGTGGTAGTGGTAGTGGTGGTGGTGGTGCTGGTTGTGGTAGTAGTGGTGATAGTGGTGGTAGTTGTTGTGGTAGTGGTGATGGTGGTGGTAGTGGTGTTGGTGGTGGTGATGGTGGTGGTAGTGGTGGTGGTAGTGGTGGTGGTAGTGGTAGTGGTGGTGGTGGTGGTAGTAGTGGTGGTAGTGGTGGTTGTAGTGGTAGTGGTGGTGGTAGTGGTGATGGTGGTGGTAGTAGTGGTGGTAATGGAGTGGTGATGGTGGTGGTAGTGGTGATGGTGGTGGTGGTGGTGGCGGTAGTGGTGATGATGGTGGTGGTGATGGTTGTGGTAGCGGTGGTAGTGGTGGTGGTAGTGGTAGTGGTGGTGGTAGTGATGATGGTGGTGGTAGTAGTAGTGGTAGTGGTGTGGTGATGGTGGTGGTAGTGGTGATGGTGGTGGTGGTGGTGGTGGCAGTAGTGGTGATGGTGGTGGCGGTGATGGTGGTGGTGATGGTGGTGGTAGTGGTGGTGGTAGTGGTGGTGGTAGTGGTAGTGGTGGTGGTGGTGGTAGCGGTGGTAGTGGTGGTGGTAGTGGTGAAGATGGTGGTAGTGGTGGTGGTAGTGGTGGCGGTAGTGGTGGTGGTGGTAGTGGTGGTGGTAGTGGTGATGGTGGTGGTAGTGGTGATGGTGGTGGCAGTGGTGATGGTGGTGGTAGTGGTGGTGGTGGTGGTAGCGGTGGTAGTGGTGGTGGTAGTGGTGATGGTGGTGGTAGTAGTGGTGGTAGTGGAGTGGTGATGGTGGTGGTAGTGGTGATGGTGGTGGTGGTGGTGGCGGTAGTGGTGATGATGGTGGTGGTGATGGTGGTGGTAGCGGTGGTAGTGGTGGTGGTAGTGGTAGTGGTGGTGGTAGTGGTGATGGTGGTGGTAGTAGTGGTGGTAGTGGTGTGGTGATGGTGGTGGTAGTGGTGATGGTGGTGGTGGTGGTGGTGGTGGTGGTGGTGGTGGCAGTAGTGGTGATGGTGGTGGCAGTGATGGTGGTGGTGATGGTGGTGGTAGTGGTGGTGGTAGTGGTGGTGGTAGTGGTAGTGGTGGTGGTGGTGGTGGTGGTGGTAGTGGTGGTGGTAGCGGTGGTAGTGGTGGTAGTGGTGAAGGTGGTGGTAGTGGTGGTGGTAGTGGTGGTGGTAGTGGTGGTGGTAGTGGTGGTGGTGGTAGTGGTGGTGGTAGTGGTGATGGTGGTGGTAGTGGTGATGGTGGTGGTAGTGGTGATGGTGGTGGTAGTGGTGGTGGTAGTGGTGGTGTTAGGGGTGATGGTAGTGGTGGTAGTGGTGGTGGTAGTGGTGAAGGTGGTGGTAGTGGTGGTGGTAGTGGTGGTGGTAGTGGTGGTGGTAGTGGTGGTGGCAGTGGTTGTGGTAGTGGTGATGGTGGTGGTAGTAGTGGTGGTAGTGGTGTGGTGATGGTGGTGGTAGTGGTGATGGTCCTGGTGGTGGTAGCGGTAGTGGTGATGGTGGTAATGGTAGTAGTAGTAGTAGTAGTAGTGGTGGTAGTGGTAATGGTAGTAGTGATGGTGGTAGTGGTAGTAGTGGTGGTGGTGGGGCTGCTGTTGCTGTTACCTGTGTTACTGTTGCTACTGCTCTGTTGTTGTTGTTACTGTTACTATTTCTGCTGTTGTTGTTGTTTTTACCACTGTTGTTGTTCTTGTTGTTACCGCTGTTTCTGTTGCTACTGTTGTTGATGTTGTTGTTGTTGTTGTTCCTTTGCTGCTACTCCGACTTTTACTGTTGCTTGTTTATGGCTCCTGTTGCCCCTGTTGTTGCTGTCGCTTCCTGCTGTTGACATCGTTGCTCTGTTGTTCTGTGTTATTGCTCTTTCTCTTTTTCTTCAAATTTCTTATCTTATTCACTTTCTACCCGGTCAACCTTCCTTCACAGACACCATCACTGTCACCACCGTCACCATCACCATCACTGTCACCACCGTCACCATCACCAT
>NC_091294.1:38532385-38559885 GCF_038502225.1 Cherax quadricarinatus | reverse complement strand
GGCAAGAACCAAGTCAAGCAGATTGTTTCCTCTAGTTGGTTCTGTCACAACCTGTTCTAAAAAGCAATCCTGAACCGTATCAAGAAAGTCACTAGACTCAGGATTTCCTGTCATATTGTTCCAATCAATTTGTCTAAAGTTAAAATCTCCCATTATCACAACATTTTCATATCTAGATGCCTTATGAATTTCGTCCCATAACAGCTTACTGCCCTCCCTATCAAGGTTTGGGGGCCTATAAATCACACCCAAAATTAATTTGTCGTTTCCCTAGAGAAACTGTAGCCAAACAGATTCTGTGTTCGATATTTCTAACCTTATATCATGTCTAAGACAACAATTTAAATTTTCTCTGACATACATCGCCACACCACCACCCTTCCTGCTGACCCTATCAGTGTGGAATAGTTTATAACCCTGTATGTTGCATTCAGAAGGCATTTCTCTATCTTTCAGGTTGAACCAGGTCTCTGTTATACCAATAATAGCTATATTACCTACACTTGCAAGTAATCTTAGCTCATCTATCTTGTTTCTTAGACTCCTACTATTTGTATAGTAAACCATAAAGGAGCCAGTCACTAGTTGCCCTCTACTATCTCTCTTTGTTTGTTGATCAATTGCTTTGCAATTACTAGCAACTTTATTTTGAATATTGTCTTTTAAACATATCTCTGAGGTATCCCGGTAATAACTGCTGTTTTTAACCCTAATGCTGCAGCCTGATTGTTTCCCACAAACACCCATGCCTCTATAATCTATCAGTTTAAATTCCTAGACAAGTCATCAATTACCCTCTCAATTGAATTGGCTAATGCAACCACTCCATCCCCAGAGAGATGAACCCCATCCCTTGCATATATATATCACATTTGCCAAAGAATAGGTCCCAGTTATCAATGAATGGGATTGCAAGTTCCTTGCAGTACCTGTCTAGCCAGCAATTTATACCAATTGCCCTAGACATCCATTCATTGCCCACTCTCTTTCTAGGCAAGATGCTACATATGACTGGGATCCCTCCCTTAGACCTAACTACTTCTATGGCTGACCTGTACTTATCCAGCAGCTCCTCTCTCCTGCCCTTCCCAATGTCATTACTCCCAGCACTAAGACAGATAATGGGCTTGTTCCCATTACCTGCCATAATATTATCCAACCTGCTGACTATGTCACCAACACCAGCTCCAGGAAGACGCACTCTCTGTCTGACCTTTCTGTCTCTGTTACAAAATGCACGGTCCATATATCTTACCTGAGAATCGCCTACTATTAAAATATTCTTACCTTGATTAGCAGGGGAATCAGTGGTACCTTCAACCTCACTAACCACTGAAGTACACTCGTCTTGGAGAACAGAGAATCGATTTCCTACCTTCACATCTTCTCTATTAACTCTCCTCATCTTCCTTCTTCCTGAACTGTGAACCACTTGCCACTTAAAGCGGCTGCCACTATCACTGCTGGTGACCATTCCTTCCTTACCAGCTAAATCCTTCTCACACTCGCTCCCAAACTCATCTATGCGAAGCTTCAGCCTCCTATTTTCCTCCTGAAGAAGAAGAATCTCCTTCTTCAACACTTGAACCTGAGATTCTAAAACACTACAACAAGCCATGGTGCTTGGTAACAGCCCACGCTAACTCCCAAGAGCTTAGGCAGGTGACCACTGACCTCTGAAACATTGTTTTCCTAGTTTTGTTTTTCACCTGTGCGCCAGATTCCATATATTGGGAAAAATAGAGAAGAGCGTGGTGGGGGGGGGGATAACATTGGACTTTAATAAGTTATTTTGCAGGAGTTGGCAAGTAGCTAATTTCGCGACGTCAGGAAGCAAGAAAGGCAGAGGCACCTCCAATCTCTTACCAATAATGAAATATCACGTTGACAACGTGCACGTGTGCACCCTCGTTATTGGCTTGGCTGCAGTGCTGAGGTATTGAAGGTGGGAGAGAGAGAGAGAGAGAGAGAGAGAGAGAGAGAGAGAGAGAGAGAGAGAGAGAGAGAGAGAGAGAGAGAGAGAGAGAGAGAGAGAGAGAGAGAGAGAGAGATACAGAATATTATGTATGTACACACACGCACACACACACACACATACACGCACACATACACACAAACATACAAACCGTGACCAGTGAAGAGGCAGGGCCTGGAGCTATGAATCGACCCCTGCAACCACAATTAGTTGAGTACACACATACCTCCATGAAGACGTTCACCTTTGCTCCGCCTCACTACCACTGATCTGTACCCATGTACCTCAAAATGCGCCACATCTAAAAATATAACTTTTCCCCATTCATCATCCTTCCATCCTTTATGATCGGCTGCCCACCACAGCCGTTTCTTCTTTATAACAGCGGTCAATAATTCTTTCTTTGTCGGTTTTCTGGCAGTTCTGCCAACTTCAAGGAGCCTTCGTAGAGCAGTTGAAGAATCAACATTTACGCTAACTGAAGCTAAATCTCTGTAGACCTATTTTTTTGGTGGGGAAGAGGGGGTGATCCTACACACTATTTTGTTATGATAACCTTGTCATCGTGAGGTGTTGTCTTGCGTTGTCTTCCACATCTTCCTCGACGCAGCGCTCCACAGTCACCATTCTCGTCAGTTCTCTTCAGTATCCGACCAACAGTTGATTTTGCTAAGCTCAAATTTTCGGTGATCTGCCGGATACTCAAATCAACTTGTTGTCTATTATCTACAATACTTGCATGCTTTCTAAGTGTAGCACCCATCATGAATTACAGCAGTAATGATGAATTTATGGGGAGAATTTGGCGAAACCACGTTCACTCATGTAACACACTTGTAGGAATAGCCTTACAGAACAACAGCTGTTGCAGCACTGACGAGAGTTGTAGAGTAACCCAACAGTTGGATGGTTGCCAGAAGTCGGTGGCAAGCCCAAATCACATTAATTAAATCTGAGACTAAGACATATTATGAGATAATCACAAAATTTACGCCTGTCCCAATTAATTTGCACATTACTGTATATATAATCCTGCACTCAGACAGCATGGGGAAGAGACGTGGATACACTCAGAAGAGTAATTATGACATTAAAACCTACTTATAAATGCATAAGAGAGTTCGTGAATGCACTTTCCGTCACTCTCCTTGCGTATTCCGCTGGCATAATATGTGTATCCCAGGAGGGATGCAGGTTCATTGTGATTTATACTCCTAAATTAGATGGAAATAATGGCAATATAAACACAAATGCAGTATAATGTGATCCTTTATTGACTACGTTTCGCCCACACAGTGGGCTTTTTCAAGTCACAAACAGAACTACCTGGGGTGGAAGGAACGCGAGTATTTATAGTCCGGCTGAGGTCAGGTGAAGAATGCTGCATCTGATGATGTACCGAGTGGGGCTATAGAGTCTAAAAACTTGGGTAGCTTGGAAAGGAGATTGGATAAGTTTGTGAGCAGACCTTCTACAGTGTTCTTATGTGGGATAGCGATGAAGAAGTTTCTTGGCAAGTGGTTCAGCTATGTTATAGAAGCCACTATTCTGGTTGAAGTTGTCGGATATAGAAATAAGTGATGATTCCAGGATTCTTCGGTATTGAGTGTTGTCTTCTGTGGCGATAAGTCTTGAGTTTCTGTAGTTTATCAAGTGGTTGTGTGAATTACGGTGTTGTACGCAGGCATTCCTTGTGTCGTCAGACCTGCTTGCGTATTGGTGTTCTGAAATACGTGTTTGGAGGTCCCTTGATGTTTCGCCCACGTATAACTTGTTGCAGTCATTACAAGGGATTATGTATACCCCTGCAGAGGATGGAGGCTTGTCCTGCCTACTACTGGTGATGTCCTTGATGGTCGTGGTTGTGGAGGTAGATACTTGGAATGATGTTTTGGCAAAGATGTTGGAAACATGTTTGGCAATGGAGTTGGTGGGAAGGACTATGTATCTCTTCTCGGCAATGTCTTCTCTGGGTGTGTTGAAGATGTTTAATGCTCGCCGTCTGCAGTCTCTGTGGCTAACAAATTTTAGTTACTTGAATCCCAGTTGGAACGTTGCCTCTAATAATAATAATAATAATAATAATAATAATAATAATAATAATAATAATAATAATAATAATAATAATAATAATAATAATATCTTTATTTATTACAAGTACATGTACAAGGTACATAGGCCTAGCTGACATCAATGATATACTACTATATAGAAAGCCGCTTGTTATGCTGAACATTTCGGACAAATTAGGTCTCCATTGCCAAACCCTAGAATTAGTATTGAATATTTCCAGTGGTTGAACTCTAACAACCACGTGACTGATCCTGCATACGATTCATTCAAGTGGTCGTGTAGACTACCCGCTGTAGTGTCGTCCTCATTAGATCTGCAGCATCTGCGTTTAAGTTAAAATAATCTCTCCTACGGCATTTGCATATATCTTAGAGAGCATAAGTAGTAATATGGATTCTATCATAACTTCAGCTGTTACACTCACCATCATCATTGTTTATCCCTCACTATGACTGTTACACTCACCAGCCTCAATGTTTATCCCTCACTATGACTGTTACACTCACCAGCCTCAATGTTTATCCCTCACTATGACTATTACACTCACCAGCCTCAATGTTTATCCCTCACTATGACTGTTACTCACCAGCCTCAGTGTTTATCCCTCACTATAACTATTACACTCACCAGCCTCAATGTTTATCCCTCACTATGACTATTACACTCACCAGCCTCAATGTTTATCCCTCACTATGACTGTTACTCACCAGCCTCAGTGTTTATCCCTCACTATAACTATTACACTCACCAGCCTCAATGTTTATCCCTCACTATGACTGTTACTCACCAGCCTCAGTGTTTATCCCTCACTATGACTGTTACACTCACCAACCTCAATATTTGTCTTTGGTAAATCTTCATTGTCAACGTCTTTCCCCAGACTCCTGCCTGCATGTCCAGCTCGTCTGTTTGGGTTCAGATTTTTTTTTTTTGCAGCATATCACTGTTGTGTAAGTGCCTTCTTGCAGCAGCCACAGCTTTTGTCGAGTTTCTTCACGCTTCCATGGAGTCACTTTTCAGTCGTGTCTCTTGGTCTTGGGTATTTTCATTTAATATAAATTTTGGTTTAATCTTTTACTTATGTTTCTTCCTGGAACTGTTATTTGTTAACCTCTAATACATCTTCTTATACATTTTGTTGATATCTTCATTATCCTGACACTAGAGAGTTTCTAATGTGTCTGGTATATTTAGATGTATAATTTCTATCTGTAGCTATCTTGTTATTTTCTTTCGTATATAGAGCAGTGTTTTTTTTCCTCTGAGTATCTTTAATGCTGTGATCATGCATCCTTATAATCCTATTCTTTTAGTGATATGAGATCTATTTTATGATCTTCATGTTCAGAGTCAATCTCATGTTCTTCCTGGAGTATACTTGTTTGTTTCGTTATAGTCTTTAGATTGGCGCTGCATTCTGGTGGATTAGCCTGACGTATATGATGTACAGATTGTATATGTGAATGCAATACAGACGTTTCGCCACTGGATGGCAAAACATTTAGAAAGATATCCAGATGTTGCACATGTGTTTAATTTATCATCAAGTTGCACAGACTCCTGAATGGTTCCAGGCTTATGTTGTTGTAGGTTGTATGTAAACAGCATATGTTGCTGTTTATTTTATGTTGTTACGTGTCTCTGGGGCTAATGTTGAGTCTAGTGTTCAAACGCAGAACCTTCTCCTTGAAAGACAACAGTCCAGTCCCTGGACTGACTTGTCTTTCGTTCTCCATCACCTTGCATTGGTCTGGGACGATTTTCAGGAGCCACTTTCTGTACCTGTCCTGTAGTCTGTTCGGATCTGTAAGTATCCGGCAAACATCTACGGTTTTTTTTACATCTGTAAACACTGGCACCCAGGTGTCCTTACTCTTCGGCAGGTTATTCATGAATCAATGAAACAGTACGAATGTGATTTCATATACTTAAGGAACATTACCTACAACTGATGCCCAAGCCAAGGTCTTATTCCTCACAAGAACTAATAGGGAAAATGATAGGGAAAATTGTCCTCAAGATTTCATGATAAATTGGACTCTTATACACACTCTCTTTATTATGAATCAACCCTTATATTGAACCTCTCTAATATGAATAAACCCTTATATTGAACCTCTTTAACATGAATCGATTCTTATGTATAACCTTTCTAACATGAATCGACCCTTATAAAAAATCTCTTTAACTGTAATCTCAGTCCCAGACTCACAGAACGGTCAGGATTCAAACCTTATCAAGCCAGTACTATAACTAGCAAGGCAGTGTTAGAACCACTGTACTGGCTTGGTAAGGTTCTGAATCATATCCACTTCGTGAGTTATTTACAACTCCCTCAGTACATTCCTCAGTACATTCTTCAGTGTTCCAATTCTCAGAGTGCTTGTGACCTGACCTCAGCTCTACTCATCTATCAGTGATCTGACCTCTGGCTCTCCTCTTTTCTCCTCGCTCGCGAATTTATCCTGAACCAGGATGAAGCAAAGTGACGTCCAGTTTACCTTTGCGAAGTGTGGTTGGTTAGGAAGTGTCCCAACCAAGGTATATGTGAGCATTATTGTAATTATGGAGAGTAAACGGGGATATTAAATAAAAAAAAACATTTTTACAGGGAGGCCAACAAGTGTGCTGAGAATACAGCAGCGCCTCCTTCAGGTACAGAAACTTCCACACGAGGATTACAGAACAGGAAACCTCACCCGCGTTGTAACTCTTCTCATGTCATTACGATAGGAATCTATTTAGACGTAATAACGATAATATAATAGTAATAATATTTATTTCTGCAAGTACATATACAAGGTATATAGGCCTAGCTTGACGTCGATGACATACTACTGTATAGAAAGCCGCTTGTTATGCTGAGCATTTCGGGCAAATTAGGTCAGTTTTGTCCCCAGGATGCGACTCACACCAATCGACTAACACCGCAGATACCTATTTTACTGATAGGTGAGCATATTTCCAGCTATATCGGGGATCGAACCCCGGGCCTCAGGGTGTATGAGCTGACTGCGCTGGCTATCGAGCTAATTTTATATAGGTAATCGGACCCCAAAGGAAATAAGTCACTTAGACTTTTTTGGATTATCCTGCTGCTATGTATGATAATCTGTGTAACAGTATTTGAGATTAAGACACATGTGCAACATCTGGGTATCTTTATTGTAGACGTTTCGCCATCCAGTGGCTTTATCAATACAAATTCTAGGACATAACTTGAAGACAGTAGAACTATGTACAGAAGATGAGGTAATCAGTCCCTCAACCTATGGTGCTGTTCGCACCTACTCCTAGGTTGAGGGACTGATTACCTCATCTTCTGTACATAGTTCTACTGTCTTCAAGTTATGTCCTAGAATTTGTATTGATAAAGCCACTGGATGGCGAAACGTCTACAATAAAGATACCCAGATGTTGCACATGTGTCTTAATCTCATTTTGTCGGTATTGTATACCATTCGTACACAACATTATTTGTGTATACCTGAATAAACTTACTTACACACAAGTATTTTTATCTTCCCAGTTGCTGGTCCAGGCTAAGTTTATTACACCAGAACTGGACGACACGAGTCCAGACACGGCTCAGCCACACACACAACACCAGCTCACAAAAGTCATGTGAAATTATCTGTAAACACGAGCCACTACACGAACGCTGGGTCCTCGCCGGATGAAGACGGATCTCTGCTAACGCTTAAAATCTGCATGGCGTGCGGCTTCGTGACAGGTTGTGACGTCAGACGACAGGTCGGTGGAGCCTCTGAGGGAAGGTTGTGGCTGCCAGGGCAGGACAGAGGGGAGAGGGAAAGATAAAGGGGAAAAAGAGGGGAGTGGTAAAGATAGAGAAGGGAGAAAGATAGAGATAGATTGTGTGTGTGTGTGTGTGTGTGTGTGTTTGTGTGTGTGAGAGAGAGAGAGAGAGAGAGAGAGAGAGAGACAGACAGACAGACAGACAGGCAGAGAGAGAGAGAGAGAGAGAGAGAGAGAGAGAGAGAGAGAGACAGACAGACAGACAGGCAGAGAGAGAGAGAGAGACACACACACACACACACAGACAGAGAGAGACAGACAGAGAAAGAGAGTGAAGGAAAAAGGGAGAAAGAGAAAAAAAAGAGAGAGATAAGAGGTTGTTGGTTTTGTGAAGGAAAGAACTAACAACAACAACAATAGCAATAACAAAACAACAATAATAACAACAGCACTAACAAAAACAATAACAACAACAGCTGCAACAATAACAATAGCAACAACAGCAATACCAACAGATGGAACAACAACAGTAACAATAGCAACAACAGCAATACCAACAGATGGAACAACAACAGTAACAATAGCAACAACACCAATACCAACAGATGGAACAACAACAGTAACAATAGCAACAACAGCAATACCAACAGATGGAACAACAACAGTAACAATAGCAACAACACCAATACCAACAGATGGAACAACAACAGTAACAATAGCAACAACAGCAATACCAACAGATGGAACAACAACAGTAACAATAGCAACAACAGCAATACCAACAGATGGAACAACAACAGTAAGAATAGCAACAACAGCAATACCAACAGATGGAACAACAACAGTAACAATAGCAACAACAGCAATACCAACAGATGGACCAACAACAGTAACAATAGCAACAACACCAATACCAACAGATGGAACAACAACAGTAACAATAGCAACAACAGCAATACCAACAGATGGAACAACAACAGTAAGAATAGCAACAACAGCAATACCAACAGATGGAACAACAACAGTAACAATAGCAACAACAGCAATACCAACAGATGGACCAACAACAGTAACAATAGCAACAACAGCAATACCAACAGATGGAACAACAACAATAACAATAGCAACAACAGCAATACCAACAGATGGAACAACAACAATAACAATAGCAACAACAGCAATACCAACAGATGGAACAACAACAATAACAATAGCAACAACAGCAATACCAACAGATGGAACAACAACAATAACAATAGCAACAACAGCAATACCAACAGATGGAACAACAACAATAACAATAGCAACAACAGCAATACCAACAGATGGAACAACAACAGTAACAATAGCAACAACAGCAATACCAACAGATGGAACAACAACAGTAACAATAGCTGCAGCGACAACTGCAAGAATAATAACAACAAAAACACCTGCAGTAACAACTGCAAAACAACAATAGCAACAACAACAGCGATAATAACAACTGCAGACACTACTGCAGCACCAGCAACAATATCAACAACAGCTGCAACAACAATAGCAACAAAAAACCTCAGTAAATTATAAAAAATTAATAACATTTTTTTAAATAAACTAAAAATATTCAATAAGGAGTCAAAAAAATCAAGAATTAATTACAAATATTATCACAATAATTAAATAAAACAGAAACATAAAACACCAAAATAATAATAAAAAAATGTTGTACACTAAGGAATAAAACAGTAAATGCAGAGGCTGAAAATAACCCAAAGTTGAGCAGAGACAAGAAATGCGTGGCTGGTGCACGCAAGCCGCCATCTTTGTTGTGATGACGTCATGCAAGCCGCCATCTTTGTTGTGATGACGTCATGCAAGCCGCCATCTTTGTTGTGATGATGTCACGCAAGCCGCCATCTTTGTTGTGATGACGTCATGCAAGCCGCCATCTTTGTTGTGATGACGTCATGCAAGCCGCCATCTTTGTTGTGATGACGTCATGCAAGCCGCCATCTTTGTTGTGATGACGTCATGCAAGCCGCCATCTTTGTTGTGATGACGTCATGCAAGCCGCCATCTTTGTTGTGATGACATCATGCAAGCCGCCATCTTTGTTGTGATGACGTCATGAAAGCCGCCATTTTTATTGTGATGACGTCATGTAAGCCGCCATCTTTGTTGTGATGACGTCATGCAAGCCGCCATTTTTATTGTGATGACGTCATGCAAGCCGCCATTTTTATTGTGATGACGTCATGCAAGCCGCCATCTTTGTTGTGATGACGTCATGCAAGACGCCATCTTTGTTGTGATGACGTCATGCAAGACGCCATCTTTGTTGTGATGACGTCATGCAAGCCGCCATTTTTATTGTGATGACGTCATGGAAGCCGCCATCTTTGTTGTCATGAAAATGTTTTGGGTAGACAGAAAGAGTGAGGTAATAAAGATTGTGAAGTTGTAAGACAGGTTATGCATAGACACGAAGAGAGAAAGGTAAGAAAGATTGTGAAGTAGAGAGGAAGGAAAGGTATGAAAGGTTAAGTGGCCTGACCACTTTAGCCGAATTTTTAATGAGTAGTTTTTGTCAGTGTCACGCAAAGTGAACGCTGCTTAGGTACAGTTTGTGAGTTTAATTATTCATTTATAGTTGCAGAAATAGACCTCTGCACACAGTGTATCATAATTTCTTCTTTAAACAGAAAAAAAATCCTAGGAGATGGGGAGGGGGGTGTTATATGAAGCTCAAGGCCTTTCGTTATTCCGCGCTTCGTCAGGAGCTTCGTATAAAGAAGAAAATTAAAGAAACACGGGGAAAAGAGAAACAGAAATCCTTAATAAATAATGAACTCAACATCTCCTCCCGGAGATCATATGACTGGTCAAACGCTCAGTTTGTAAAGACATAGTGTTTAATTTTTTAAACACCTTCTGTGGCTAATTAAGATAGAGTCTACTTATTCTTCCAGGAGTTAAACCTTAAGGATTTTATCTCAAGATTTCTCACATCACCTCTAATGTCCTTGTATGTTATCCCATGTTCTCTCGTTGTCACGTGTTCTCCTCTCGTTGTCACATGTTCTCCTATCGTTGTCACATGTTCTCCTCTCGTTGTCACATGTTCTCCTCTCGTTGTACATGTTCTCCTCTCGTTGTCACTTGTTCTCCTCTCGTTGTCACTTGTTCTCCTCTCGTTGTCACTTGTTCTCTTCTCGTTGTCACATGTTATCTTCTCGTTGTCACATGTTCTCTCGTTGTCACTTGTTCTCCTCTCGTTGTCACTTGTTCTCCACTCGTTGTCACATGTTATCTTCTCGTTGTCACTTGTTCTCCTCTCGTTGTCACTTGTTCTCCTCTCGTTGTCACTTGTTCTCTTCTCGTTGTCACATGTTATCTTCTCGTTGTCACATGTTCTCTCGTTGTCACATGTTCTCCTCTCGTTGTCACATGTTCTCCTCTCGTTGTCACATGTTCTCCTCTCGTTGTACATGTTCTCCTCTCGTTGTCACTTGTTCTCCTCTCGTTGTCACATGTTATCTTCTCGTTGTCACATGTTATCTTCTCGTTGTCACATGTTCTCTCGTTGTCACATGTTCTCCTCTCGTTGTCACATGTTCTCCTCTCGTTGTACATGTTCTCCTCTCGTTGTACATGTTCTCCTCTCGTTGTCACTTGTTCTCCTCTCGTTGTCACTTGTTCTCTTCTCGTTGTCACATGTTATCTTCTCGTTGTCACATGTTCTCTCGTTGTCACTTGTTCTCCTCTCGTTGTCACTTGTTCTCCTCTCGTTGTCACATGTTATCTTCTCGTTGTCACATGTTCTCTCGTTGTCACATGTTCTCCTCTCGTTGTCACATGTTCTCCTCTCGTTGTCACATGTTCTCCTCTCGTTGTACATGTTCTCCTCTCGTTGTCACTTGTTCTCCTCTCGTTGTCACATGTTATCTTCTCGTTGTCACTTGTTCTCCTCTCGTTGTCACTTGTTATCTTCTCGTTATCACGTACAAATGTAGTGTCGTAAATTGTTCTGCACAGGTTTAGTATCTCGATTCTATATGTCGTGCCGGATAGGTAACACTTGCGATTTTGGCTTAATAGCAACGCTCTTCTTGCCGAATAAGACAAGCGAAAATTTGTGTATACAATAATTTCGCAAAAATCATTCTGAATTTAACGAAAAAAATATTTCATTGTGTTTGTTTATTATTAAATTATTGTAAACAATATATTTAATTGGATTAGGCTAAATTAAATTGCGCTTGTTATAATAAGCTCAGGTAAGTTTTCTAAGGTTCTTTTGGTACAAAATTATTAATTTTTACGTTAACATAAATGAAAAATATATATTTTTAAACGTATAAGAGAAAATTGTAGAAAGGACTTAATTTTAAATGAGTTCTTGCCAACTGACCAGTTTTACCTATTCGCCACAAGAGAGAGAGAGAGAGAGAGAGAGAGAGAGAGAGAGAGAGAGAGAGAGAGAGAGAGAGAGAGAGAGAGAGAGAGAGAGAGAGAGAGAGAGAGAGAGAGTATATTATAATATACTACAAGTGTGTTTTAATTCTTGTTTTCCGTCAGTGTGAACGGACTTTTTATATAAGTTGAGGCCAGTGTAGTTTGTTGTGTTGTGTGGTACCTGTGTGTCTCTCTCTGGCTCTAGCGTCGAGGAACATCCACACCCACAATCTAACTTACACACTCATTAGTTCAAACACACACGAGCCTGCACTCACGCACACACACCTACAGACCCACACACACACACACACACACACACACACACGCCCACGAGCTAACAACCACACCCATCACCCCTAATCCACACATGTTCAGCCTGGAAGAGCTTGCATAGTGTATTACTAAAGGAGGAATTGTTTATAGTTTAAGGTGTTTGGGAAGGTGACGCAGCAAGACAGATGGAAAAAACTCAGACGGGAAATTGTGTAAGAAAATTGAAGAGAAAACAGAATGGCAGGAAATTTTGCAGAGAAATTTGGACTGACTGGAAATAATTGAGCGATAGATTGTGTGCAGTGTTAGAAAAGAGTGAGAGGAGAAATTAAGGGAAGGATGAAATTGATGGAAGTGTGAGGGGGAAGGATGCTGGTTGATACTGAGAGAGAGAGAGAGAAGTAGAGAAACTGGAAGGTATATTGAAGGAGAGGTACATGTGTGTTATAGTCACGCTCTCTCGTTTTATGCCCAGACTTTCTAGTTATGGATCCTAACATTCTGCTGGATATGAATATAATGCAGTCTCTAACAGAGAATAAAAAACTTGTTCACAAAGCAACAGATACAAAACAAAATGTAGTGTCCATATATATATATATATATATATATATATATATATATATATATATATATATATATATATATATATATATATATATATATATATATATATATATATATATATATATATATAATACTACATTATTTATCTTGTACTGTATCTGGTTTGTGAACAAATTTTGAAGCTCATGATCCACGTCTCTGGAACATCACTGCGCCAGTTCTCTCAGGTTATTTTCAACACTTATTCACTAACCCATTGATGACTGTGGCATGCAAAGAGTACGTAATCTTTACTCGGCGCATGTACACACCCTCATTCACAGGCTATCTCCCCCAACCAGCGAACCAGGGAACTAAGGGTTGGCGATGGGGCCCCGTCGTTCAATCAGTACCCAGGTTCCAGCCAATGAGAAGATGGTTTTGGCAATCGCAGAAGTGATGTGGGTACCACTCACCCGTCTGCCCTTGTCATTCCCATTCTAGAGCTGGTTGAAGCACGGTCTGCTCTCTAGTGGCTTCTATTCTGCCTTGCTTACCGTGGAGTGCACTAATACCTATCACTGTACATATTGTATATAGTGTACATACTGCTGTTCTAAATTGGTGAAGGATAATATAAGTCAAAAGTTTTCCTGCTGTGTTTATTTTGCTCCCTTTACACCTAGGATAACAGGTCTTTTGGACTCCTGGGTTGTAATAATGATGTATTTTGCTTTTTCAAAATGTGTCGTTTGTAAGTTGCTACTTAATATGGTAGCACCATCTCAGCATCATTTATGGTAACTGGGAAAAGGATTAGACCTAGGAAAGACCCTTCAGGAACTCTGCTCGTTACGTCCAGTCACTCAGATACATCTGAGTTCAGTGCTATTCGTTGCTTCCTCAAGGTAAGATACTGCTAGACGCACTCCACAAGGTTCTCTCTTATACCACGCTCCTTTGATTTTGCTCCGCAAACTTTTATGCGTTATCTTGTGCGTTGTTTCCCGAAAATTCAGAAATACTACATCAGCTGGGACTCTTTCTTATAATTCCATGCTTTATCGGCGATATTTCGCCCATACAGTGAGCTTCACAACAGCTCCAGGTATATCTGTTTGGGACTCGATAAAGCCCACTGTATGGGCGAAACATCGTTAATAAAGAGTACCTTAATGTTGCATTTTTACGCAATTTATCCAAATTTGAGACAAGGACGTTAAGACCAATTTGTAGTGGAAAGTAATTCAATAAGAGCCAGTAAACAAACCATACCACGGGCGGAGATAGAACCCGCGATCAGAGAGTCTCAAAACTCCAGACCGTCGCGGGTTCTATCCCCACCCGTGGTATGGTTTGTTTGCAATCGTGCCATTACGATTTCGTGAGTCAAAAACCAGTAAGTTAAGTCATGAGACTCCGAGGCAAGAGGCGCAACACAACCGTGGGTAGAGGTGTCTTACAAAGTCACAGAATACTGTAACAAACTGACATCTGAAACTATAACTTCTAAAAACAAATTAATTCTTACTAAAAAAAAAAAAAAAACCTGTTATGACATAGGTTCTCATATATCAGATTCTGTGTGTGATCTCTGAAACCAGAGATGCTGCTGCACGTTAATGACTTTCTACGTCCTTAACAATATTATGCTATATGTCAGCTATATATTGTACACTACGCAAAGATATAAAATTTTCAATTTGAAATTAGTGTTTGTTCTGCTCATAAGGACACGTTGACAATGAAAAAACTAAGGAATAGTCGGCATTGTAAATAGTAGTGACAGTAGTGGTAGTAGTAGTAATAATTGTAGAAGTAGTAGTAGTAGTAGTAGTGGTAGTAATAGTAGTAGTAGTAGTAGTAGCAGTAGCAGCAGCAGCAGCAGTAGCAATAGCAGCAGCAGCAGCAGCAGCAGTAGCACGCCACATGCAGACAGCAGCAGCAGCAGTACAGCAGTGGCAGTAGTAGCAGCAGTAGCAGCAGCAGCAGCAGCAGCAGCAGCAGCAGCAACAGCAGTGGCAGCAGCAGCAGCAACAGCAACAGCAGTGGCAGCAATAGCAGCAGCAGCAGCAGCAACAGTAGCAGCAGTAGTAACAGCAGCAGCAGCAGCAACACTAGTGGCAGCAGTATTAGTAGCAGCAGTACACAGTAGCAGCATAGTCAAAAGTAGCAGCAGTAGTAGCACATTAGCAGTTGCAATAGTAGTAGCTAGTAGTAGCAATAGCTGCACAGCAACATTAGGAGTAATAGCAGTAGTAATAATAGTAATAATAGTAGTACTTTTAATAGTAACAGTAGTAGTAGTAAAAGTAAAAGTAACAGTAGTAATAGTAATGGTAAAAGTAATAGTAGTAGCATTAATACTAAAAGTAACAGTAGTAGTAGTGATAACAGTAAAGTAACAGACAGTAGTAGCAACAGCAAAAGCAACAGTAGTAGTAGTAGTTACAAAAGCAACAGCAGCAGCAGTAACAGCAAAAGTAACAGTAGTAGTAGCAACAGCAAAAGCAACAGTAGTAGCAGTAGTAGTAACAGTAAAAGTAACAGCAGTAGTAGTAGCACAGCAGTAGCAGCAGTAATAGTAGCAGCAGCACAATAGCAGTGGCATTAACAGCAGCAGCAGCAGCAACAGCAGCAGAGCAGCAGCACAGTAGCAGCATAGCAGCAGCAGCAGCAGCAGCAACAGCAGTGGCAGCATAGCATAGCAGCAGCAATAGCAGTAGCAGCAGCAGCAGCAGTAGCAGCACAGCAGGCAGCAGCAGCAGCAGCAGCAGCAGCAGCAACAGCAGTAGCAGCAGCAGCAGCAGAGCAATAGCAGTGGCAGCAACAGCAGCAGCGCAGCAACAGCAGTAGTTGCAGTAGTAGTAGTATTATTAGTAGTTGTAATAGTAGTAGTCGTAGTAGTAGTAATAGTTGTAATAGTAATATTAGGAGTAATAGCAGTAGTAATAATAGTAATAATAGTAGTACTTTTAATAGTAATAGTAGTAGTAGTAAAAGTAAAAGTAACAGTAGTAATAGTAATGGTAAAAGTAATAGTAGTAGTATTAATACTAAAAGTAACAGTAGTAGTAGTAGTAACAGTAAAAGTAACAGTAGTAGTAGTAGTAACAGTAAAAGTAACAGTAGTAGTAGTAGTTACAGTAAAAGTAACAGTAGTAGTAGTAGTAACAGTAAAAGTAACAGTAGTAGTAGTAGTAACAGTAAAAGTAACAGTAGTAGTAGTAGTAGTAACAGTAAAAGTAACAGTAGTAGTAGTAGTAACAGTAAAAGTAACAGTAGTAGTAGTAGTAACAGTAAAAGTAACAGTAGTAGTAGTAGTAACAGTAAAAGTAACAGTAGTAGTAGTAGTAACAGTAAAAGTAACAGTAGTAGTAGTAGTAACAGTAAAAGTAACAGTAGTAGTAGTAGTAACAGTAAAAGTAACAGTAGTAGTAGTAGTAACAGTAAAAGTAACAGTAGTAGTAACAGTAAAAGTAACAGTAGTAGTAGTAGTAACAGTAAAAGTAACAGTATTAGTAGTAGTAACAGTAAAAGTAACAGTAGTAGTAGTAGTAACAGTAAAAGTAACAGTAGTAGTAGTAGTAACAGTAAAAGTAACAGTAGTAGTAGTAACAGTAAAAGTAACAGTAGTAGTAGTAGTAACAGTAAAAGTAACAGTAGTAGTAGTAGTAACAGTAAAAGTAACAGTAGTAGTAGTAGTAACAGTAAAAGTAACAGTAGTAGTAGTAGTAACAGTAGCCAAAATTCTGTTAAATATCTAATTAACATTTTTTAAACAGCATTATATTGCTTCATCGCTCCTGTCAGGCTGTCAGGCTGTCAGGCTGTCAGGCTGTCAGGCTGTCAGGTTGTCAGGCTGTCAGGCTGTCAGGCTGTCAGGCTGTCAGTGTGTACGAGCAACAGCAGACAGGTAGACAACCTACACTCTGCTATCTTAACTATCAGAAGGGAAGACAAATGGAGAATCTACAGCTATATTATCTTAACTCTCTGGTGTAAAGTAAAGATATCTTTCTTCCTCCTCGTTCTCGCTCACAATCTTCCAGATACACACAGACACAAAACACAAGCGGTTAGGCTGTATTTATGTTATATTAGCAGATAATTTTCAGATAGGCCTATTATTCTTCATTGCGTCCCATTTCCAATGTCCCATGTCCCATGTCTAATGTCCCATGTCCAATTAGACACATGTGCAACTCTTGGGTATCTTTATTGAGGAAACGTTTCGCCACACAGTGGCTTCATCAGTCCATACAAAGGAGAAACTTAAAGAACAGGAGGCTGAGGGACTGATTACCTCATTCTCCTCCTGTTCTTCAAGTTTCTCCTTTGTATGGACTGATGAAGCCACTGTGTGGCGAAACGTTTCCTCAATAAAGATACCCAAGAGTTGCACATGTGTCTAATTTAACATCTTATGAATTTATTGAGTGAGAGAATGAGAGAGAGAGAGAGAGAGAGAGAGAGAGAGAGAGAGAGAGAGAGAGAGAGAGAGAGAGAGAGAGAGAGAGAGAGATGAATAATCCGATATCTGTCCTTGTTCTCCTGTATAAGTCCTGTCCAGGTTGAGAGAGAGACGCGGCTTACTGACTAGAAACTCTTTACCCTGCCCCTCCCCCCACCCTGCACCCTGCCCCTTCTAGCACCCTGCCCCTTCTCCCTTCCTGTACCCTGCCCCTCCTCCCTTCCAGCACCCTGCCCCTCCCCCCACCCTGCACCCTGCCCCTTCTAGCACCCTGCCCCTTCTCCCTTCCTGTACCCTGCCCCTCCTCCCTTCCAGCACCCTGCCCCTCCTCCCACCCTGCACCCTGCCCCTTCTAGCACCCTGCCCCTTCTCCCTTCCTGTACCCTGCCCCTCCTCCCTTCCAGCACCCTGCCCCTCCTTCCACCCTGTACCCTGCCCCTCCTCCCTTCCAGTACCCTACCCCTCCTCCCACCCTGGACCCTGCCCCTCCTCCCTTCCAGCACCCTGCCCCTCCTCCCACCCTGCACCCTGCCCCTTCTCCCTTCCAGCACCCTGCCCCTACTCCCACCCTGCACCCTGCCCCTCCTCCCTTCCAGCATCCTGCCCCTCCTTCCACCCTGCACCCTGCCCCTTCTCCCTTAGAGCACCCTGCCCCTCCTCCCACCCTGCACCCTGCCCCTTCTCCCTTCCAGCACCCTGCCCCTCCTCCCACCCTGTACCCTGCCCCTTCTCTCACCCTGTACCCTGCCCCTTCTCCATTCCAGCACCCTGCCCCTTCTCCATTCCTGCACCCTGTCCCTTCTCCCTTCCTGCACCCTGCCCCTTCTCCCTTCCTGCACCCTGCCCCTTCTCCCTTTCTGCACCCTGCCCCTTCTCCCTTCCTGCACCCTGCCCCTTCTCCCTTCCTGCACCCTGCCCCTTCTCCCTTTCTGCACCCTGCACCTCCTCCCTTCCTGCATCTTGCTCCTCCTCCCTTCCTGCACCCTGCCCCTCTTCCCCTCCTGCACCTTGCCCCTTCTCCCTTCCTGTACCCTGCCCCTCCTCCCTCCCTTTACCCTGCCCCTTCTCCCTTCCTGCATCCTGCCCCTCCTCCCTTCCTGCACCCTGCCCCTCCTCCCTTCCTGCACCCTGCCCCTCCTCCCTTCCTGCACCCTGCCCCTCCTCCCTTCCTGCACCCTGCCCCTCCTCCCTTCCTGCACCCTGCCCCTCCTCCCTTCCTGCACCCTGCCCCTCCTCCCTTCCTGCACCCTGCCCCTCCTCCCTTCCTGCACCCTGCCCCTCCTCCCTTCCTGCACCCTGCCCCTCCACCCTTCCTGCACCCTGCCCATCCTCCCTTCCTGTACCCTGACCCTCCTCCCTTCCTAAACCCAGGCTCTTCCTCCCTTCCTACAGTCTTCCCTTCCCGTCAACTTGCAGTCATCGTAGTGCTACTTCTGCATTCTTTATGATAATAACATTGTGGGAACACACAGTATGTGACTACTCAGTTCCATAAGATAATTACATTGCTGCAACACCCGCAGTGGGAACGAAATCAAGTCTATATTCTCCTATCTTATTCCATCGCAGAGGATAAGTTACACGCATGTGCTAATGAGATGGTTCAGGCTGAGCTGAGAGACCTGAGAAGGGTGCTGTGGACGTCGTCCAGTGTTCCCCTGTGTTCAAGAGCAGTTGTTGTTTTAGGGGTGCCGCTGAGATCAGGTCTGGAGTTACCCTCACGACGGTTCTTCTGAGGTGAAATGAGAGAAGTGAACTGTCGTAACTTAGTAAATCATAATAACACGATCGTCTTATCGCGTGAGTCGTGTTAGTGTATGGGGAACATACCCAGAGGCCGGTGGTTAACACACCGACCTCTGAGTTTTACGACTCACTCTCCGTGGGTTCAACCCACTACCCATTTCAAGGTTTGAACAATCATAGCACTGTCGCTGTTCACTCACTCCCTCTCTAGGTAATCTACACATGTGCTGCTATGTACGATAATATATGTAACTGTATTTATGTGTGCCTGTACCTGAATATACCGTCGCTCCTTCCCTACTTCAACAACCACAACTCCCTCTCTCCCTCCCTCAACAACCACAACTCCCTCTCTCCCTCCCTCAACAACCACAACTCCCTCTCTCCCTCCCTCAACAACCACACCATTGGGTCACACACAAACATTTCCTACATCAGGAGAAGATAATAATTTTACTACCCTCCTCACAGACCATTACTCATGATACCCAGGCTTACTGGACCCACCCGGCGCTGGGTACCACAGAAAGACAGAGAGAGAGAGAGAGAGACAGAGAGAGAGAGAGAGAGAGAGAGAGAGAGAGAGAGAGAGAGAGAGAGAGAGAGAGAGAGAGAGAGAGAGAGAGAGAGAGAGAAGGGTTCGTGTCTCCTACATGTTACACAAGAGGCCTGATGTGGTAGGCTTCACGTGAGTGTGAATTTTATGAGACCAGAGTGCTTCCCCCTTCCCCCCTCTCCCTCACATTCACCTAACCCCCCTCACCCCACATCCTCTTCCCTCACCCCCCACCTTGATCCTCACCTGTCCATCACCCCCTCATCCTCACATGTCGTGCCTATTCGGCACGACATATATATCTATTTTTGGAGTGCTTGGTGCTTTATTTAATAAATGTATGGAAGAGGGTAAGGTACCTAGAGATTGGCAGAGAACATGCATAGTTCCTTTGTATAAAGGCAAAGGGGACAAAAGAAAGTGCAAAAATAATAGGGAATAAATCTGTTGAGTATACCTGGTAAAGTGTATGGTAGAGTTATTACTGAAAGAATTAAGAGTAAGACGGAAAGTAGGATAGCAGATGAACAAGGAGGCTTTAGGAAAGGTAGGGGGTGTGTAGACCAAGTGTTTACAGCGAAGCATAATAGGTGAACAGTATTTAGATAAGGGTAAAGAGGTTTTTGTGACATTTGTGGATTTGGAAAAGGCGTATGATAAGGTGGATAAGGGGGCAATGTGGCAGATGTTGCAGGTGTATGGTGTAGGAGGTAGGTTACTGAAAGCAGTGAAAAGTTTTTACGAGGGTAGTGAGGCTCAGGTTAGAGTATGTAGCAGACAGGGAGATTATTTCCCAGTAAAAGTAGGCCTTAGGCAAGGATGTGTAATGTCACCATGGTTGTTCAATTATTTATAGATGGGGTTGTAAGAGAAGTGAATGCTCGGGTGTTGGCTTGAGATGTGGAGTTAAAACAAAGAATCTAACACACAGTGGGCGGTGTCACAGTTGTTCTTTGCTGATGACACGGTGCTTTTGGGAGATTCTGAAGGGAAGTTGCAGAGACTGGTGGATGAGTTTGTTAGTGTATGTAAAAGAAGAAAATTGAAAGTGAATATTGGAAAGAGTAAGGTGATGAGGATAACAAAATAATTAAGTAACGAAAGATTGGATATCAGGTTGGAGGGAGAAAGTATGGAGGAGATGAATGTATACAGATATTTAGGAGTGGACGTGTCAGCAGATGGGTCTATAAAAGATGAAGTGAATCATGGAATTGATGAGGGGAAAGAGGTGAGTGGTGCACTGACGTGTCTGTGAAGACAAAGAATTTTGTCCATGGAAGCAAAGAAGGGAATGCATGAGAGTATAGTTATACCTACGTTCTTATATGGGTGTGAAGCATGGGTGATGAATGTTGCAACGAGGAGAAGGCTGGAGGCAGTGGAGATGTCGTGCCTGAGAGCAATGTGTGGTGTGAATATAATGCAGAGAATTCGTAGTTTGGAAATTAGGAGGAGGTGCGGGATTACCAAAACTGTTGTCCAGAGGGCTGAGGAAGGGTTGTTGAGGTGGTTCGGACATTTAGAGAGGTTGGAACAAAATAGGATGATTTCATGAGTGTATAAATCTGTAGTGGAGAGAAAGCGGGGTAGAGGTCGGTCTAGGATAGGTTGGAGAGAGGGGGGTAAAGGAGGTTTTGTGTGCGAGGGGCTTGGACTTCCAGCAAGCCTGTGTGAGCCTGTTAGATAGAAGCGAATGGAGACAAGTGGTTTTTAGACTTGACGTGTTGTTGGAGTGTGAGCAGGGTAATATTTATGAAGGTATTCAAGGAAACCGGCAGGGAGGACTTGAGTCCTGGAGATGGAAAGTACAGTGTCTGCACTCTGAAGGAGGGGTGTTAATGTTGCAGTTTTATAACTGTAGTGTAAGCGTGTCTCTGGCAAGATGATGATGGAGTGAATGATGGTGAAAGTTTTCCTTTCTCGGGCCACCCTGCCTTGGTGGGAAACGGCCGATGTGTTAAATATATATATATATATATATATATATATATATATATATATATATATATATATATATATATATATATATGTATATATATATATATGTACGTATATGTGTGTGTGTGTCTAAGCTTCAATCACTTTGTTTGCTGTTCTTGATGTATATTGGTGAGCATTGATGTATATCACAGTGTGCTGATGTATATGAGAGTGAAGAAGGGAGCTCGAGACTGAGAGAGTTGAAAACCACACCAAAGGAACCGAATCGGAGATGCTGAACAGTATCCAAACATCGGATGAGGAAGTGTTGAAGCATCTGAGAGAATTGGATACTACACAAGCAATGGTTTCTGACGCTATATCACCATGAGAACTGAAAGTGGAGGTGGAGGTATAAGGTGAGCCCTACGCTACTGTGTATATAACGAACCACTGGATACAGGGGGCAGCTACTGACTCCCGAAGCCTGCATATGGAACTCTGGTTATGATGGATGAAATAAGTCCGGTTAATGGATGAAATAAGTATGTCAGTTAGTTATGAATGATGGTGTCAGGTTTTCTCATCAGGTACCTCAAAGACATTTCTCGAGTCATCTAGCGTGTGCAGCACCAGTATGGCGATCAACACATGATTTATGTTGATAAGTTACATAAGGTTCAGAGAGGTTTGCAACCCCGCTGAAGGGACTGAACTATTTGAAGATTCTTAAGAGACATCTTCTAACAACTTCGAAGGAGAGGAAGGTCAGACTAGCCTTGAAAATACCATACATAATACTCATGGTGCTGGAGAGAACAGCTACACATGAACTTACTTACTTACTTACTTACTTACTTACTTACTTACTAACGCATGAACGAGCGTATAATTGGAAGATAAAAACGAAGACTAATCTTTAGGACGTTAGGAAGTACTTCTTTAGCACTACAGTGGTAAACATATGGATGAAGTTAAGGCAAATTCCAAACACAGTATCAAGAGTAGGTATGACAGGGCACAAGAGGCCAGGAATCATTAATTCCGGCCATTTGAATATTAAGAAGCGAGGCCAAGAGTCCAGTACAACAACTGGTTGAGTACACACACGAAATATTGATGCCATTTACTAGCTGATGTTGTTTACTATTGATGTTTACTGGTGATGTTGTTTACTAATAATTATAATTAATATAATTAACAAGACAAGAAGGAAATTTCGTGAGTTGTTTTGAATGTGTGGATGTAAAAGAGACGTAAATAACGCAACGATTGCTTACGTAAACAACGGAAGGAGACTTCGTGTCCTAGTATTTAGTGAACGGGAGTTCAAAAAGGAACGATGACCCTTGGATGGGAAGGAGGTGAAGGAATTACGTCAGGTGTGTCTAAGAGAGGAAATAATAAAGTAATGACTAGAGAATAATTCTAGAAAGGTAAAGAATATGTTTAAATTCTAGAATTGTAGGATGCGAGAAGTAAGTAACTGCTCAGTGTTTGTGTTCCTGGTGGTTAGGAGACCAGAGCAGCGAGAGGGAGTCAGTCACAGTTTAGATGGTTGTTTAAAAACCCTCCACGCAGGTGAGGGAGTAATAGTTATGGGCAACCATAATGTTAAAATGGGAGACACTCTCGGGGGAAGGTGTAAGAGGAAGGTTTACTGTGTCGGGGGTGAACGACACTAGTGCCATCTTTTGATGATGAAGTGTACAATGTAAACAGTTCGCTGGACTGTTGATGTACGTTTTAGTACATACTGTACGTATTTTTGGGAGAGAAATTGTACGTGTGATCGGTAAGAGGAATAAGAGAACTGAAAGTTAATAAATTAAATAAAAAAAAATGTGGTTAATGACATGTGTAACCAACTACTGGACGAAAGGTTAGGTGAAGCGAGATGATGATAACTATACAGAGAATTTTGAACAAGTTGTAGATTTATGAATGTAAGTGTGTGTGTGTGTGTATGTGTGTGTGTGTGTGTGTGTGTGTGTGTGTATGTGTGTATGTGTGTGTGTGTGTGTGTGTGTGTGTGTGTGTGTGTGTGTGTGTGTGTGTGTGTATGTGTGTGTGTGTGTGTGTGTGTGTGTGTGTGTGTGTGTGTGTGTGTGTGTGTGTGTGTGTGTGTGTGTGTGTGTGTACTCACCTAGTTGAACTCACCTAGTTGAGGTTGCAGGAGTAGAGTCCAAGCTCCTGGCCCCGCCTCTTCACTGGTCGCTACTAGGTCACTCTCACTGAACCTTGAGCTTTATCATACCTCTGCTTAAAGCTATGTATGGATCCTGCCTCCACTACATCGCTCCCCAAACTATTCCACTTCCTGACTACTCTGTGGCTGAAGAAATGCTTCCTAACATCCCTGTGGTTCATCTGTGTCTTCAACTTCCAACTGTGTCCCCTTGTTGCTGTGTCCCATCTCTGGAACTTCCTGTCTTTGTCCACCTTGTCAATTCCTCTCAGTATTTTGTATGTCGTTATCATGTCCCCCATATCTCTCCTGTCCTCCAGTGTCGTCAGGTCGATTTCCCTTAACCTCTCCTCGTAGGACATACCTCTTAGCTCTGGGACTGGTCTTGTTGCAAACCTTTGCACTTTCTCTAGTTTCTTTACGTGCTTGGCTAGGTGCGGGTTCCAAACTGGTGCCGCATACTCCAATATGGGCCTAACGTACACGGTGTACAGGGTCCTGAACGATTCCTTATTAAGATGTCGGAATGCTGTTCTGAGGTTTGCTAGGCGCCCATATGCTGCAGCAGTTATTTGGTTGATGTGCGTTTCAGGAGATGTGCCTGGTGTTATACTCACCCCAAGATCTTTTTCCTTGAGTGAGGTTTGTAGTCTCTGGCCCCCTAGACTGTACTGCGCCTGCGGTCTTCTTTGCCCTTCCCCAATCTTCATGACTCTGCGCTTGGTAGGGTTGAACTCCAGGAGCCAATTGCTGGACCAGGTCTGCAGCTTGTCCAGATCTCTTTGTAGTTCTGCCTGGCCTTCGAGCGAATGAATTTTTCTCATCAACTTCACGTCATCTGCAAACAGGGACACTTCTGAGTCTATTCCTTCCGTCATGTCGTTCGCAAATATGTGTGTGTGTGTGTGTGTGTGTGTGTGTGTGTGTGTGTGTGTGCGTGTGTGTGTGTGTGTGTGTGTGTGTGTGTGTGTGTGTGTGTGTGTGTGTGTGTGTGTATGTGTGTGTGTGTGTGTGTGTGTGTGTGTGTGTGTGTGTGTGTGTATGTGTGTGTGTGTGTGTGTACTCACCTAGTTGTACTCACCTAGTTGAGGTTGCGGGGGTCGAGTCCGAGCTCCTGGCCCCGCCTCTTCACTGATCTCTACTAGGTCACTCTCCCTGAGCCGTGAGCTTTATCATACCTCTGCTTAAAGCTATGTATGGATCCTGCCTCCACTACATCGCTTCCCAAACTATTCCACTTACTGACTACTCTGTGGCTGAAGAAATACTTCCTAACATCCCTGTGATTCATCTGTGTCTTCAGCTTCCAACTGTGTCCCCTTGTTACTGTGTCCAATCTCTGGAACTTCCTGTCTTTGTCCACCTTGTCAATTCCTCTCAGTATTTTGTATGTCGTTATCATGTCCCCCCTATCTCTCCTGTCCTCCAGTGTCGTCAGGTTGATTTCCCTTAACCTCTCCTCGTAGGACATACCTCTTAGCTCTGGGACTAGTCTTGTTGCAAACCTTTGCACTTTCTCTAGTTTCTTCACGTGCTTGGCTAGGTGTGGGTTCCAAAATGGTGCCGCATACTCCAATATGGGCCTAACATACACGGTGTACAGGGTCCTGAATGATTCCTTATTAAGATGTCGGAATGCTGTTCTGAGGTTTGCTAGGCGCCCATATGCTGCAGCAGTTATTTGGTTGATGTGCGCTTCAGGAGATGTGCCTGGTGTTATACTCACCCCAAGATCTTTTTCCTTGAGTGAGGTTTGTAGTCTCTGACCCCCTAGACTGTACTCCGTCTGCGGCCTTCTTTGCCCTTCCCCAATCTTCATGACTTTGCACTTGGTGGGATTGAACTCCAGGAGCCAATTGCTGGACCAGGTCTGCAGCCTGTCCAGATTCCTTTGTAGTTCTGCCTGGTCTTCGATCGAGTGTATTCTTCTCATCAACTTCACGTCATCTGCAAACAGGGACACCTCAGAGTCTATTCCTTCCGTCATGTCGTTCACAAATACCAGAAACAGCACTGGTCCTAGGACTGACCCCTGCGGGACCCCGCTGGTCACAGGTGCCCACTCTGACACCTCGCCACGTACCATGACTCGCTGCTGTCTTCCTGACAAGTATTCCCTGATCCATTGTAGTGCCTTCCCTGTTATCCCTGCTTGGTCCTCCAGTTTTTGCACCAATCTCTTGTGTGGAACTGTGTCAAACGCCTTCTTGCAGTCCAAGAAAATGCAATCCACCCACCCCTCTCTCTCTTGTCTTACTGCTGTCACCATGTCATAGAACTCCAGTAGGTTTGTGACACAGGATTTCCCGTCCCTGAAACCATGTTGGCTGCTGTTGATGAGATCATTCCTTTCTAGGTGTTCCACCACTCTTCTCCTGATAATCTTTTCCATGATTTTGCATACTATACATGTCAGTGACACTGGTCTGTAGTTTAATGCTTCATGTCTGTCTCCTTTTTTAAAGATTGGGACTACATTTGTTGTCTTCCATGCCTCAGGCAATCTCCCTGTTTCGATAGATGTATTGAATATTGTTGTTAGGGGTACACATAGCGCCTCTGCTCCCTCTCCCTGTGTGTGTGTGTGTGTGTGTGTGTGTGTGTGTGTGTGTGTGTGTGTGTGTGTGTGTGTGTGTGTGTGTGTGTGCAACATGGAAAGGTATCAGAGAAAAGATAAAAAAAAAGTATAGGTAATTATTTCGTTAATTATACCAGGTAATCAATGTGTATACAGTTCAGAATATTGATTTAAGTAGACGTATCGCCACGAGTAGCTTCATCAGTCCTTCAATAAAAAATCCTGAGCTGTAAACAGGTCCCCTTTCGCACAGAGTGCAGTTATCACCACACCATCAGCAACCAAGTAAATGGTTTGGCCGAATCATTATCGAAGGAGTTCGGGGTGAGACGAAGAGCGTGGTTGCTGAGGAGCGAGGTGGATGTAGGTAGATGTGTAAACGTATGGATCATTGCTTGAGATGAAGAATATAAACAAACCTCAGATAGGAAAAAAGAAGAAGCATATGAAGATAGGTAAATGTTGCAGGAATGTCTTACTCATCCCCCATCAGAGTTATTGAACTATCAGAAGTAGCCGAGGGGAAAATAGAAATATCTAAAGTTGTAGGAGCAGATTGAATGTGAGAAGTGGGAAGTGCAGCAGTCAGTGGAAGGAGGAACAGCAGCAGCAACAGTAAAAGGAACAGCAGAAGTAGCTGCAGTAGCCATGGGAATCAGGGGTTGGGTTGGGTCTTGGGTGCTGCTGGGGAGGTGTGGTCTGTGTGTTAGGGGAGGGGGGAGATATGCAGAAGGCAACGGGGCTCAGTGCAGGTCCGACCTCTGCGGCGGACAGTTGAGGTGCGGCGGCGGCGGCAAGGGCGGCGGTGACTGCGGCAAAGGAGGCGGTGACGGCGGCAGATTACGTCAGCGTGACAAGAGCTTCCGCTAGCCAGCGCGTGTGTTGTCATTGGTGTTAGTGGAGGGTTCCTGCAGCAGCTCTCAACACGGCGAGCCGAGCACTAAGCTCTTGACGCGACCTAGACTCTTAGTG
>NC_091294.1:38494885-38524885 GCF_038502225.1 Cherax quadricarinatus | reverse complement strand
TAACAAACTATCACTCCGGGTACTCGAGACAACAAAATTTTGGGTCGTATTCTCACCAGAAATTGTGACCTTGTGTAGTCCCACAAGGTAGGATAGAGAGACCAGGTAGCAGTGATCACAAAATCATTCTTTTCAGAACAATCGCAAATACTGAGATCGAAAATAGCGCTATAACAGTACACAATTACAGAGTTGTTAACTTTGAGAAGATTCAGCGAGACATCTGCAACGTAATTGCGTAAAAAAACTATAATGTCGAGGAAATGTAGACCAAATTTACTCCAAGACCTTCTTAATATTAAGAAGATAACATTCCAAGAAAGATAAAACGTGATAAAAATGAAATAAAGCAAGGATAGATGACGAAACAATTAGATAATTAAAAAAATTGGGTAGCCTTATTGCCGAAACGTTTCGCCAGCACAACAGGCTTCCTCAACAAGAAATAGGAGTATTGACATAGTACTGGCAGCTGCCAGTGCAGGTTTCTCATGAATCTGACTGAGGAAGTTTGTTGCACAGGCGAAACGTTTCATCGATAAAGATACCCAAGTGTTACAAATGCGTCTCATTTAACAATCTTACGGTGTCGTATATCATCAATAATATAAACCGAGACAACTACATGGGATCATAACCTCGAAGACCATACCAAAATATTTATAGTTACAGAAGTAAAGCAAAAATAAGATGACAAATGTTTGGCAAGAATTTTAAAGACGTATGACACACAACGCCAAATATAATCAGAAAGAAATTCTTCAAATTCTTCGCCTAGATGGATTTGGAAAAGGTTACCGACAGTGAGTTGAAGAGTGACAACCGCTTCAAGCGGATTCTGGTTTCTACTAAATGTAGAAGCATCAAGATAAGGAAGTTAATAGAGGAGATATGAAGGTAGGAAATCGATTCTCTGTTCTCCTGGAGGAGTGTACTCCAGTGATTAGCGAGGTTAAAGGTACCATTAACTCCCCTGCTAATCAAGGTAAGAATATTCTGGCTGTTGGTGACTCACAAGTAAGATATATGGACCGTGCTTTCTGTAATAGAGATAGGAACGTTAGACAGAGTGAGCTTCCCAGGAGCTGATGTTGATGACGTAGTCAACAGGTTGGATAATATTATGTCAGGTAATGGGAACAAGCCCATCATCTGTCTTAGTGCTGGTGGAAATGATATTGGGAAGGGCAGGAGACGAGCTGCTTGATAAGAACAAGTCAGCCATAGATGTAATTAGGTCTAAGGGAGGGGTCCAAAGAATATGTAGCATCTTGCCTAGAAGGGGAGTGGGCAATGAATGGATGTCAAAGGCAGTTGGTGTAAATTGCTGGCTAGAGAGGTGCTGCAAGGAATTTGCAATCCCATTCATTGATAACTGGGACAAATTTTTTGGCAAACGTGATATGTATGCAAGGGATGGGGTACATCTCTCTGGGGCCAGTGTGGTTGCATTAGCCAGCTCGATTGAGGGGGGCCATTGCTGACTTGTCTAAAACTTTAGACTAATAGATTATAGAGGTATGGGTGTGTGTGGGAAACAATCAGGCTGCAGTACAAGGGTTGGAAATAACAGATATTACCAGGATACCTCAGGGATATGTTTAATAGACAATATTCAAAATAAAGTTTGCTAGTAATGGCAAAGCAATTGATCAACAAGAGAGACAGTAGAGGGCACAGAGTGACTAGCTTCCTTAAGGTTTACTATACTAATAGCAAAAGTCTAAGAAACAAGATAGATGCGCTAAGATTACTTGCATGTGCAGGTAATATAGATATCATTGCTATAACAGAGACCTGGTTCAATGTGAAAGATAGAGAAATGCCTTCTGAATGCCACATTCAAGGCTATAAACTATTCCACACTGATAGGGTCAACAGGAAGGGTGGTGGAGTAGCAATGTATGTTAGAGATAATTTAAATTGTGTGTTAGACAAGATATAAGATTAGAAACATCAAACACAGATTCTATTTGGCTACAGTTTCTCGAGGGTCGTGACAAATTAATTTTGGCTGTGATTTATAGGCCCCCAAATCTTGATAGGGAGGGCAGTAAGCTGTCATGGGACGAAATTCATAAGGCATCTAGATATGAAAATGTTGTGTTAATGGAAGATTTTAACTTTAGACAAATTGATTGGAACAATATGACAGGAAATCTTGAGTCTAGTGAATTTTTGGATACGGTTCAGGATTGATTTTTAGAACAATCTGTGCCAGAACCAACTAGAGGTAACAATCTGCTTGACTTGGTTCTTGCCAACAAAGAATCACTAATTAATACTCTTGAGGTTAATGATGAGCTTGGGGAAAGCGATCACAAATTACTTAGTTTCAATATATCATGGAATTACCCAAATAACTGCAATTAAGTCTCTGTCCCAGACTTCCGATGGCCAAAGGTTAGACAAGTATTGAAGAATTCTTTGTATCAAATTCCCATGTACTTTCTACAAGACTGATGGACTGGACACATCGATTCCAGGCTGAGGGACAGATTACCTCCAACTCCTCCTCTCCTTACCCCTCTCTACTTTCTACTTTGTATTGGACTGATAAAGCCACTGTGTGGCGAACCGTTTCCTTAATAAAGATTCCCATATATTGCATAAGTGTCTCAATCTTCAACTTGTCGGTTTTCAAAACCATTTATCACAGTCTTCAGGGTCAGTATTTACACTAACGTTCCCAGGCCGCAAAATTTATTGTCAGGACGCGTTAGTAACAAACTAAGTATTGACGAAATTAGCATCATCCTTCATACAATAAAATGCTGAATATCAGAATGGTACACAATACCGACAGGTTGGTAAGTAAGACACATAGGCAACAGCTAGGCAACTTTATTTCGAAACATTTCGCCTACACAGTAGGCTTCTTCAGTCGAGTACAGAAAGTAGGCAGGAGCAGTAGAGATGTGAAGACGATGTAACCAGTCCATCACGGACTGGTTGAAATACTTACAGCAGTTACAGAAGAATATTTGGACCAACTGGCTGACCTACTAACAATTTTTTTTTACAAATTACTAGAAGGTGAGGTACCAATAGATTGAAAATTAACAAATCTTATAACTACGTTTTTTAAAAAAAAGCGAAGGACAAGACTTTTGCTTTTAACTATCATCGTATCAGCTTAACATTAATTTTGGAAACACAAATGGCGTTTAATACTAGGAAGAAAATTGTACAATTTGTTAAAAACAACGACCTTGTGATTGAGATGTCGAGGATGATTTTTGTAATGTACACAGGTACAAGGTAATGAATTTTGGATATAACAACCTTAAACAGGAATACCAAATATTTGGCAATTAACTAACCGAAATAAAAAAAGTTCGTCTAAAGTGCCAAGCAGTGTCAAGCAGTGCCAAGCAGTGCCAAGCAGTGCCAAGCAGTGCTTGTCTACAACCACTAGAGTGCTAGATTCAATACCTAGAAACATGGAACACACAACACCACACACCATAATAATAATAATAAAAATAATAATAATAATAATAATAATAATAATAATAATAATAATAATAATAATAATAATAATAAAATTAATAATAACAATAATAATAATAATAATAATAATAATAATAATAATAATAATATTAATAATAAAATTAATAATAATAATAATAATAATAATAATAATAATAATAATAATAATAATAAAATTAATAATAATAATAATATCTTTATTTCTACAAGTACATAGCTGACATCAGTGACATACTAATATATAGAAAGTCGCTTGTTATGCTGAGCATTTCTGGCAAATTAGGTCAGTTTTGTCCCAGGATGCGACTCACACAAGTCCACTTACACTGATGGGTGAACATGGACAGCAGGTGTCTTATGGAAACACGTCATTAATGTTTTCCAGCCGTACCGGAGATTCGAACTCAGGACCTCAGTGTGTGAGCTGAGTGCGCTACCGATCAAGCTACGGGACTTTTCATAATTCACTTTATCGACAACATCTCGAATATGCCATCTAACTTTGGTCTCCTAATTACATAAAAGACAGTAGAGCATACTCCAGTTCCGAGCATGTGCACAGTTTTGCAGTCTTCACTGTCTAGCAGGTACAAGATGTTCCTTTGTGCTGTTAGCCTCTCTCTCTCTCTCTCTCTCTCTCTTTTTTTTTTTTTTTTTTTTTTTTTTTTTTTTAAAAAGGGTTTGACAAGGTTAAGGATCCCTAGTTTTATTGACAAGCTATTTACAGGTTAAGGATTCCTAACTTTATTGGCAAGCTAAGAGCTGTTACCTACATCAGTTCATTTGAAGGCATTTTTATTGTTATGAGACATACAAGTAGGGAACAGGATGAAGTTGGAGCCATCTGTGGGCCAGCATTTTCATTTGATCAACTGACTTTATCTCGTTGACATCATTATGCTGTACGAATGTGTTCCATACTCGAGTCATCCTGGGTATATAGGATCTCAGATGGAGTGATGTTCTGGAGAAGGGTACAGCCAGAGTGAAGTTGCTGCTTTCTGCCCGTCTTGTGGCATAAAAGCTTGTTTCACGCTGTCCTCGAAGTGGATCCAAGTGTGGTACTTTGACAATATTGACCTTGTACATAACAGTAAGGCCACCCACATCCCTCCTATGTTGAAGGCTCTGCTGAAATGACAGATCTATCCAGGATGGGTCCAGGCGAGAGATGAGACGTCTTGCTCTGTTCTCTACTCTGTCAAGCAGTCGCAGATGAGAGGGGGGGGGGCAGGCAAACCAAGAAAGTGGAGCATACTCAAGGTGTGAGCGTACTTGTGCCTCGTACAGAATCTTGCATCCCCTACTGTCAAGCAGATGCGAGATACGGCGAAGTGCTGTAAGCTTCCTGGCTGCCTTGTTTGCAAGATTTACAACATGGTTCTTCATGGTTAGTTTGGAGTCAAATTTCACCACAAGGATATCAACTTCTTCTCCAGGTGCCAACACCCTCCCATTCATCCTTACTACTGCACCAGCATTACCATCATGGTGCCTAGAGACGATCATCATTTGCGTTTTCTCAGGTGCAAATGTTACTTGCCATCTATTTCCCCAAGCTGATATAGCTCTCAGCTGGTGATTGATGTAGCTTAGGGCAGCTGGCATTTCTTCTCTTGGATAAGTGAATGTCAGTGTACAGTCGTCTGCATATGCATGTGATTCTGGGATGAGATGAAGAAGGTCGTTGAAGTAGACATTCCATAACAATGGTCCCAGCACGCTTCCTTGTGGAACACTTGCCCCAATAGGATGTCTTGCTGATTCCGTTCCATTGAGAACTACACTTAGAGATCTACCATGTAGGTAATCACTGAGGAGACATAGCGTAGAACCTGCAATTCCCAATGCTTGAAGTTTTGCTAAGAGGCCCTGGTGCCACACCCGGTCGAAAGCGCCAGCAATGTCCAGTGCTACCACACAGCTGACTTTGGATTCATCCAGTGACTGGTGCCACTTAGTGCAGAGGTTTAACAACAGATCAGCAGCAGAGTAACCTTTCCTGAAGCCATATTGACGATCACAAAGTAGTGAGTGATAGTCAAAAAACTCTGTCATTTGCCTTGAGATTATTGACTCAAAGATCTTACCAGTGATTGACAGGAGTGACGCTGGTCTGTAGTTGCTGATTTCTGCTCTGCTCTTCTTTTTGTGAACAGGGACTACATTTGCCTCTTTCCATAGAGAGGGCCATTTACACTGTACTAGGCAGTGCTGAAAGATGCGAGTTAGAGGTGCTGCTAGCTGGTCTGCACATCTCAGCAATCTTGGGCTCAACTTGTCTGGGCCCACAGTCTTTTCTTGGTCAAGCGTTTTAAGAAGGAAATGCACCTCTTCCTGCCTTATTGTCACCACTGACAGTTTTGACACAGTTCTTGCAGCTAGTCAAGGAGGGTCCCTTGCTGGATCAGGAACTTGCATTTTGGTAGCAAAGTGTTCAGCAAAGAGGTCCGCCTTCTCTTGACTACTAGTAGAGGTGGTCACATCCTGTCGATTTAGAGGTGGAATGAGTTCATCAGGCCGATAACCTTGTCTGTCCTTGACCAGGGACCACCAGGTTTTGGAGCCTACCCTACCTGATGCTAGCTTTCTTTTAGTGTCCACCTCCCATTTAGCAATGGACCACTTTTGAACGTCACCCATATGCCTACAGGCTTGCCTGTGCATGTTTCTGTTATAGGTGGTAGGATGTCTCTTATACCTTCGCCATGCTTTGCACTTAGCAGTAGCAGCCTCTCTACAATGAAAGCCAAACCAAGGCTGATCTGTAGGCTTCGTCACATATTGCCGGTAAGGAATGTGTTCATGTTGTAGATTAAGGATGTGCCCAGTGAAGGCTTTCACTTGGTTGTCACCATCCCCCTGGAGAAGAAAGAGCATTCCAATCGGTGGTGGCGAGCTCAGAGCAAAGGGCTGGCCACTTACCTCTTTCCCATAGCCAGGTTGTGCGTGTGGACTCCTCACCTCGTTCTGCAGGGATCTTAAGTGTGGTAAAAACAGCCTTGTGGTCAGACGATCCAACATAGCCGAGGGGTTGACAAGTGACTATGCCTTCTGCCAGATCACTCACTACTGGATCACTCACTGGATCACTCACTGGATCACTCTCTCTCTCTCTCTCTCTCTCTCTCTCTCTCTCTCTCTCTCTCTCTCTCTCTCTCTCTCTCTCTCTCTCTCTCTCTCTCTCTCTCTCTCTCCATATTTCTGTATCTTATAGCTTGGGACGTTTGAGAATCCTTTCGGTGCTGCATCCAGACACGTAGTTCCAGTGAGGTATTCCTACATATCCAGCCGTTACTGCACCACTGAGTGAGAAGAGTATAGCTGCCTCTAATATCCTCCTGGCTTTGGTTCACACTGCAAGCCTCCCAGCACTCTCATCACTCACCTTCTACTAAAGTTTACCTTCCTCAAAAAATACTTTACCCTCAACTATAAAACCATAATAGACGCTTAGGTTAGGACGGTGGGATGTTATTTTCATAGACCAGAGTTCGAATTTCCATGAAACCTGTGGATAATTTATTATCATATATTTTATACGACCTCCTGTTTATCATGTCTGCGTTGTTCATGGCGCTCTCAAAAAGAATATTATTCTCACATTTATTTTGAGCAATGCGTCTGTTCCTGGCGTGATAATGTTGTTTGTTTAATTACCATTTTACTCCTGCATAAATATAAAATAATTGAAATGTTATTACGGCACACCACAGAAGCACTTCCATACACACTACACTCCCTCCCACACTACACTCTCTCCCACACTACACTCTCCCACACTACACTCTCTCCCACACTACACTCTCTCCCACACCACACTCTCCCACACTACACTCTCTCCCACACTACACTCTCCCACACTACACTCTCTCCCACACTACACTCTCTCCCACACTACACTCTCTCCCACACTACACTCTCTCCCACACTACACTCTCTCCCACACCACACTCTCTCCCACACTACACTCTCTCCCACACTACACTCTCTCCCACACTACACTCTCCCACACTACACACTCTCTCCCACACTACACTCTCCCACACTACACACACTCTCCCACACTACACTCTCTCCCACACTACACTCCCTCTCCCACACTACACACTCTCCCACACCACACACTCTCTCCCACACTACACACTCTACCACACTACACACTCTCTCCCACACTACACTCCCTCTCCCACACTACACACTCTCCCACACCACACTCTCTCCCACACTACACACTCTCCCACACTACACACTCTCCCACACCACACACTCTCTCCCACACTACACACTCTCCCACACTACACACTCTCTCCCACACTACACTCCCTCTCCCACACTACACACACTCTCCCACACTACACTCCCTCTCCCACACTACACACTCTCCCACACCACACACTCTCTCCCACACTACACTCCCTCTCCCACACTACACACTCTCTCCCACACTACACTCCCTCTCCCACACTACACACTCTCCCACATCACACACTCTCTCCCACACTACACCCTCTCCCACACTACACACTCTCTCCCACACTACACTCCCTCTCCCACACTACACACTCTCCCACACCACACTCTCTCCCACACTACACACTCTCCCACACTACACACTCTCCCACACCACACACTCTCTCCCACACTACACTCCCTCTCCCACACTACACACTCTCCCACACCACACATTCTCTCCCACACTACACACTCTCCCACACCACACACTCTCTCCCACACTACACACTCTCCCACACTACACACTCTCTCCCACACTACACACTCTCCCACACCACACACTCTCTCCCACACTACACACTCTCTCCCACACTACACACTCTCCCACACCACACACTCTCTCCCACACTACACACTCTCTCCCATACTACACTCGCTCCCACACTACACACACTCTTCCACACTACACTCTCTCCCACACCACACACTCTCTCCCACACTACACTCTCTCCCACACCACACACACTCTCCCACACTATACACTCTCTCCCACACTACACACTCTCTCCCACACTACACACTCTCTCCCACACTACACTCTCTCCCACACCACACTCTCTCCCACACTACACTCTCTCCCACACTACACACTCTACCACACTACACTCTCTCCCACACCACACACTCTCTCCCACACTACACTTTCTCCCACACCACACACTCTCTCCCACACTACACTCTCTCCCACACTACACACTCTCTCCCACACTACACACTCTCCCACACTACACACTCTCTCCCACACTACACTCCCTCTCCCACACTACACACTATCCCACACTACACACTCTCTCCCACACTACACACTCTCTCCCACACCACACACTCTCTCCCACACTACACACACTCTCCCACACTACACACACTCTCACACTACACACTCTCTCCCACACTACACTCCCTCTCCCACACTACACACTCTCACACTACACACTCTCTCCCACACTACACTCCCTCTCCCACACTACACACTCTCTCCCACACTACACTCCGTCTCCCGCACTACACACTCTCCCACACCACACACTCTCTCCCACACCACACACTGTGGCACACTACACACTCTCTCCCACACTACACACTCTCTCCCACACTACACTCCCTCTCCCACACTACACACTCTCCCACACTACACACTCTCTCCCACACTACACACTCTCTCCCACACCACACACTCTCTCCCACACTACACACTCTCTCCCACACTACACGCTCTCTCCCACACCACACACTCTCTCCCACACTACACACACTCTCCCACACTACACACACTCTCTCACACTACACACTCTCTCCCACACTACACACTCTCTCCCACACTATACTCCCTCTCCCACACTACACACTCTCTCCCACACTACACTCTCTCTCCCACACTACACTCCCTCTCCCACACTACACACTCTCTCCCACACTACACTCTCTCTCCCACACTACACTCCCTCTCCCACACTACACACTCTCTCCCACACTACACACTCTCTCCCACACTACACACTCTCCCACACTACACACTCTCTCCCACACTACACACTCTCTCCCACACTGCACACTCTCTCCCACACTACACTCCCTCTCCCACACTACACACTCTCTCTCACACTACACTCTCTCTCCCACACCACACACTGTCCCACACTACACACTCTCTCCCACACTACACACTCTCTCCCACACTACACTCCCTCTCCCACATTACACACTCTCCCACACTACACACTCTCTCCCACACTACACACTCTCTCCCACACCACACACTCTCTCCCACACTACACACTCTCTCCCACACCACACACTCTCTCCCACACTACACACACTCTCCCACACTACACACATTCTCTCACACTACACACTCTCTCCCACACTACACTCCCTCTCCCACACTACACACTCTCTCTCACACTACACACTCTCTCCCACACTACACACTCTCTCTCACACTACACACTCTCTCTCACACTACACACTCTCTCCCACACTACACTCCCACTCCCACACTACACACTCTCTCTCACACTACACACTCTCTCTCACACTACACACTCTCTCCCACACTACACTCTCTCTCCCACACCACACACTGTCCCACACTACACACTCTCTCCCACACTACACACTCTCTCCCACACTACACTCCCTCTTCCACACTACACACTCTCTCCCACACTACACTCTCTCTCCCACACCACACTTCCTGTCCCACACTACACACTCTAGTCCCACACCACACACTCTCTCCCAAACTACACTCCCTCTCCCACACTACACACTCTCTCCCACACTACACTCTCTCTCCCACACTACACTCCCTCTCCCACACTACACACTCTCTCCCACACTACACACTCTCTCCCACACTACACACTCTCCCACACTACACACTTTCTCCCACACTACACACTCTCTCCCACACTACACACTCTCTCCCACACTACACTCCCTCACCCACACTACACACTCTCTCCCACACTACACACTCTCTCCCACACTACACACTCTCTCCCACACTACACACTCTCTCCCACACTACACACTCTCTCCCACACTACACACTCTCTCCTACACAACACACTCTCTCCCACACTACACACTCTCTCCCACACCACACAATCTCTCCCACACTGCACACTCTCTCCCACACTACACACTCTCTCCCACACTACACACTCTCTCCCACACTACACTCCCTCTCCCACACTACACACTCTCTCCCGCACTAAACACTCTCCCACACTACACACTCTCTCCCACACTACACACTCTCTCCCACACCACACACTCTCTCCCACACTACACACTCTCTCCCACATTACACACTCTCCCACACTACACACTCTCTCCCACACTACACACTCTCCCACACCACACACTCTCTCCCACACTACACACTCTCTCCCACACCACACACTCTCTCCCACACTACACACTCTCTCCCACACTACACACTCTCCCACACTACACACTCTCTCCCACACTACACACTCTCCTGCACTACACACTCTCTCCCACACTACACACTCTCTCCCACACCACACACTCTCTCCCACACTACACACTCTCTCCCACACCACACACTCTCTCCCACACTACACACTCTCTCCCACACTACACACTCTCTCCCACACTACACACACTCTCCCTCACTACTCACTCTCTCCCACACTACACACACTCTCCCACACTACACACTCTCTCCCACACTACACACACTCTCCCACACTACACACACTCTCCCACATTACACCCTCTCTCCCACACTACACACACTCTCCCACACTACACACACTCTCCCACACTACACACTCTCTCCCACACTACACACTCTCTCCCACACTACACACTCTCTCCCACACTACGCACTCTCCCACACTACACACTCTCTCCCACACTACACACACTCTCCCACACTACACACACTCTCCCACACTACACACTCTCTCCCACACTACACACTCTCTCCCACACTACACACTCTCTCCCACACTACACACTCTCTCCCACACCACACACACTCTTTCCCACACTACACACACTCTCTCCCACATCACACACACTCTCTCCCACACTACACACTCTCTCCCACACTACACACTCTCTCCCACACTACACACTCTCCTACACTACACACTCTCTCCCACACTACACAATCTCTCCCACACCACACACTCTCTCCCACACTACACACTCTCTCCCACACCACACACTCTCTCCCACACTACACACTCTCTCCCACACTACACACTCTCTCCCACACTACACACAGTCACGCACACTACTCACTCTCTCCCACACTACACACACTCTCCCACACTACACACTCTCTCCCACACTACACACACTCTCCCACAGTACACACACTCTCCCACACTACACACTCTCTCCCACACTACACACTCTATCCCACACTACACACTCTCTCCCACACTACACACTCTCTCCCATACTACACACTCTCTCCCACACTACACACTCTCTCACACTACACACTCTCTCCCACACTACACACACTCTCCCACACTACACACACTTTTCCACACTACCCACTCTCTCCCACACTACACTCTCTCTCCCAAACTACACACTCTCTCCCACACTACACACTCTCTCCCACACTACACACTCTTTCCCACACTACACTCTCTCTCCCACACCACACACACTCTTTCCTACACTACGCACACTCTCTCCCACATCACACACACTCTCTCCCACACTACACACTCTCTCCCACACTACACACTCTCTCCCACACTACACACACTCTCCCACACTACACACACTCTCCCACACTACACATTCTCTCCCACACTACACACCCCCTTTCACACTACACACTCTCTCCCACACTACACACACTCTCCCACACTACACACTCTCTCCCACACTACACATACTCTCCCACACCACACACTCTCTCTCACACTTCACACTCTCTCCCACACTACACACTCTCTCCCACACTACACGCTCTCTCCCACACTACACACTCTCTCCCACACTACACACACTCTCCCACACTACACACACTCTCCCACACTACACACACTCTCCCACACTACACACTCTCTCCCACACCACACACTCTCTCCCACACTACACACTCTCTCCCACACTACACACTCTCTCCCACACGACACACACTCTCTCCCACACCACACAATCTCTCCCACACTACACACACTCTCTAAAACACCACACACACTCTCTCCCACACTACACACTCTCTCCCACACTACACACTCTCTCTCACACCACACACACTCTCTCCCACACCACACACTCTCCCACACCACACACTCTCTCCCACACCACACACACTCTCCCCCACACCACACACACTCTCTCCCACACTACACACTCTCTCCCACACTACACACTCTCTCCCACACTACACACACTCTCCCACACTACACACTCTCTCCCACACTACACACACTGTCCCACACCACACACTCTCTCTCACACTTCACACTCTCTCCCACACTACACACTCTCTCCCACACTACACGCTCTCTCCCACACTACACACTCTCTCCCACACTACACACACTCTCCCACACTACACACACACTCTCCCACACTACACACACTCTCCCACACTACACACTCTCTCCCACACCACACACTCTCTCCCACACTACATACTCTCTCCCACACTACACACTCTCTCCCACACCACACACACTCTCTCCCACACCACACAATCTCTCCCACACTACACACACTCTCTAAAACACCACACACACTCTCTCCCACACTACACACTCTCTCCCACACTACACACTCTCTGCCACACCACACACACTCTCTCCCACACTACACACTCTCTCCCACACTACACACTCTCTCCCACACTACACACTCTCTCCCACACCACACACACTCTCTCCCACACCACAAACTCTCCCACACCACACACTCTCTCCCACACCACACACACTCTCTCCCACACTACACACTCTCTCCCACACTACACACTCTCTGCCACACCACACACACTCTCTCCCATACTACACACTCTCTCCCACACTACACACTCTCTCCCACACTACACACTCTCTCCCACACCACACACACTCTCTCCCACACCACACACTCTCCCACACCACACACTCTCTCCCACACAACACACACTCTCCCCCACACCACACACACTCTCTCCCACACTACACACTCTCTCCCACACCACACACACTCTCCCACACCACACACACTCTCTCCCACACCACACACACTCTCTCCCACACCACACACTCTCTCCCACACCACACACACTCTCTCCCACACCACACACACTCTCTCCCACACTACACACTCTCTCCCACACCACACACTCTCTCCCACACCACACACACTCTCTCGCACACCACACACACTCTCTCCCACACTCCACACTCTCTCCCACACTACACACTCTCTCCCAAACTACACACTCTCTCCCACACCACACAAACTCTTTCCCACACTACACACACTCTCTCCCACATCACACACACTCTCTCCCACACTACACACTCTCTCCCACACTACACACTCTCTCCCACACTACGCACTCTCTCCCACACTACACACTCTCCCACACTACACTCTCTCCCACACTACACACACTCTCTCCCACACCACACACACTCTCTCCCACACTACACACTCTCTGCCACACTATACACTCTCTCCCACACTACATACTCTCTCCCACACTACACACACTCTCTCCCACACTACACACTCTCTCCCACACTACACACTCTCTCCCACACTACACTCTCTCCCACACTACACACACTCTCTGCCACACCACACACACTCTCTCCCACTCTACACACACTCTCCCACACCACACGCACTCTCTCACACACCACACACCACACACACTCTCTCTCTCACACCACACACACTCTCTCCCACACTACACACACTCTCTCCCACACCACACACACTCCCTCCCACACCACACACACTCTCTCCCACGCCACACGCACTCTCTCACACACCACACACCACACACACTCTCTCTCACACCACACACACTCTCTCCCACACTACACACACTCTCTCCCACACCACACACACTCCCTCCCACACCACACACACTCTCTCCCACGCCACACACACTCTCCCACACTACACACGGTCTCTCCCACACCACACACTCTCTCCCACACCACACACACACTTTCCCACACCACACACACTGTCTCCCGGACCACACACACTCCCTCCTACACCACACAGGCTCTCTCCCACACCCCACACACTCTCTCCCACACCACACGCACACTCCCTCTCACATCAGACACACTCCCTCCCACACTCCCACACGACACACACTCCCTCCCACACTCCCACACCACACACACTCTCCCACAGCACACACACTCCCTCCTACACCACATACACTCTCCCACACCACTCACACGCACCACACCTACTCATAATCACACACACACACACACACACACACACACACACACACACACACACACACACACACACACACACACACACACACACACACACACCACACACACACACACACACAGTAGCGATCAGTGAAGAGGCGGGGCCAGGAGCTGAGTCTCGACCCCTGCAACCACAATTAGGTGAGTACACACACACACACACACACACACACACACACACACACTGTATGCTGCAGCATACGGGCGCCTGGCAAACCTGAGAATAGCGTTCCGATACCTTAATAAGGAATCGTTTGAGACACTGTGCACTGTGTATGTTAGGCCCATACTGGAGTATGCAGCACCAGTTTGGAACCCCCACCTGGTCAAGCACGTCAAGAAGTTAGAGAAAGTACAAAGGTTTGCAACAAGGCTAGTCCCAGAGCTCAGGGGAATGTCGTACGAGGAAAGGTTGAGGGAAAACTGACTGACGACACTGGAGGACACAAGGGTTAGTGGAGATGTGATAACGACATACAAGATACTGCGGGGAATAGACAAGGTGGACAGAGACAGGATGTTCCAGAGAGGGGACACAGAAACAAGGGGTCACAATTGGAAGCTGAAGACTCAGACGAGTCACAGGGACGTTAGGAAGTATTTCTTCAGTCATAGAGTAGTCAGGAAGTAGAATAGCCTAGCAAGTGAAGTAGTGGAGGCAGGAACCATACATAGTTTTAAGAAGAGGTATGACAAAGCTCAGAAAGTAGAGAGGGAGAGGACCTAGTAGCGATCAGTGAATAGGCGGGGCCAGGAGCTGCAACCACAATTAGGTGAGTACACTTAGGTGAGTACACACACACACTCACACACACACACACACACACACACACACACACACACACACACACACACACACACACACTCACACACACACACAGGAAGGTATAGAAGACGGCAAACGTAGTCCCCATTTTTAAGAAAGGAGTCAGAAACGAGGCACTAAGCAATAGACCAGTGTCACTGACGTGTATTGTATGCAAAGTTATGGAGAAGATTATCAGGAGGAGAGTGGTGGAGCACCTGGAACGGAACAAGATTATAAACGACAACCAGCACGGATTCATGGAAGGCAAATCCTGTGTCACAAACCAACTGGAGTTTTATGACAAGGTAACAGAAGTAAGACACGAGAGAGGGTGGGTTGATTACATTTTTTCGACTGCAAAAAGGCCTTCGACACAGTTCCTCACAGGAGATTAGTGCCGAAGCTAGAGGATCAGGCACATATAACAGGATGGGCACTGCACTGGATCAGAGAATACGTAACAGGGAGGCAACAACGATTCATGTGACGAGCGGGGTCCCACAGGGGTCAGTCCTAGGACCAGTGCTATTTTTGGTACATGTGAATATGATGGAAGGGACAGACTCAGAAGTGTCCCTGTTCGCAGATGATGTGAAGTTAATGAGGAGAATTAAATCAGATGAGGATCAGGTAGGACTACAAAAAGACCTGGACAGGCTACAAGCCTGGTCCAGCAACTAGCTCCTCGAATTTAACCTTGCCAAATGCAAAGTCATGAAGATCGGGGAAAGGCAAAGAAGACCACTGACAGATTATAAGGTAGGTGGACAAAGACTGCAAACCTCTCTCAAGGAGAAAGATCATGAGGTGAGTATAACACCGAGCATGTCACCGGAAGCACACATCAACCAGATAACTGCTGCATTATATGGGCGACTGGCAAACCTGCGAATATTTCTTCAGTCATAGAGTTGTCAGGAAGTGGAACGGTCTGGAGAGTGATGTAGTGGAGGCAGGAACCATACATAGTTGTAAGACGAGGTATGATAAAGCTCATGGAACAGGGAGAGAAAGGACCTAGTCGCGACCAGTGAGGAGGGGCCAGGAGCTGTGTCTCGACCTCTGCAACCACAATTACTTTCTGTCCTGACACTTTCCTTCACCCTTACACTTCCCTTCTCTCTCACACTTCCCTTCATCCTGACACTTCCCTTCACCCTGACACTTCCCTTCATCCTGACACTTCCCCTCACTCTAACAATTCCTTTTATCCTGGCACCTCCCTTCATCTTGACACTTCCCTTCACCCTGACACTTCCTTTCATCCTGACACTTCCCCTCACTCTAACACTTCCTTTCATCCTGTCACTTCCCTTCACCCTGACACTTCCCTTTATCCTGACACTTCCCCTCACTCTAACAATTTCTTTTATCCTGGCACTTCCCTTCATCCTGACACTTCCCTTCACCTTGATACTTCCCTTCACCCTGACACTTCTCTTTACCCTGACACTTCCCTTCATTCTAACACCTTCCCTCGGGCACTTTCTCTCACTTGAGTTAAACTTGTCACACCTGAGGGTACATCAAGGGGAATACTGACTCAACTCTCCCCTCACTGACTCACTAATGAGGGGACTTCTGACGTTTAATAACTAGGTAAGTGAATCATAGTAGTCGATAGGTGCACCAAGTACGTGTTTTGGCCACAAAAAATGACCTGAATTTGACTGTCGTTGCTGGCATCAGGCATGTTGCCAGAGGAGCACATCAATTGTATGATTTCTGAAACCTAAGTAAGGCTATCGGGTCTCAGAATAGCTTTTGAGAACCCCAGTATTCTACCACGACTGGGTAAACAACACGAGGCATATCCTCGAGTACAGAGCACCATCGTAGAGCCTTCCTACTGATTTATCTCCTGTTCACAATGTTCAGAACAAAGAAACAACTTCATCAAAGAAGACTTTAAAGCACTTGGCTATCACAAAGTGTTTATTTAGACAATGCCAAGTAATGAGATGAGATGAAGAAGGTCGTTGAAGTAGACATTCCATAACAATGGTCCCAGCACGCTTCCTTGTGGAACACTTGCCCCAATAGGATGTCTTGCTGATTCCGTTCCATTGAGAACTACACTTAGAGATCTACCATGTAGGTAATCACTGAGGAGACATAGCGTAGAACCTGCAATTCCCAATGCTTGAAGTTTTGCTAAGAGGCCCTGGTGCCACACCCGGTCGAAAGCGCCAGCAATGTCCAGTGCTACCACACAGCTGACTTTGGATTCATCCAGTGACTGGTGCCACTTAGTGCAGAGGTTTAACAACAGATCAGCAGCAGAGTAACCTTTCCTGAAGCCATATTGACGATCACAAAGTAGTGAGTGATAGTCAAAAAACTCTGTCATTTGCCTTGAGATTATTGACTCAAAGATCTTACCAGTGATTGACAGGAGTGACGCTGGTCTGTAGTTGCTGATTTCTGCTCTGCTCTTCTTTTTGTGAACAGGGACTACATTTGCCTCTTTCCATAGAGAGGGCCATTTACACTGTACTAGGCAGTGCTGAAAGATGCGAGTTAGAGGTGCTGCTAGCTGGTCTGCACATCTCAGCAATCTTGGGCTCAACTTGTCTGGGCCCACAGTCTTTTCTTGGTCAAGCGTTTTAAGAAGGAAATGCACCTCTTCCTGCCTTATTGTCACCACTGACAGTTTTGACACAGTTCTTGCAGCTAGTCAAGGAGGGTCCCTTGCTGGATCAGGAACTTGCATTTTGGTAGCAAAGTGTTCAGCAAAGAGGTCCGCCTTCTCTTGACTACTAGTAGAGGTGGTCACATCCTGTCGATTTAGAGGTGGAATGAGTTCATCAGGCCGATAACCTTGTCTGTCCTTGACCAGGGACCACCAGGTTTTGGAGCCTACCCTACCTGATGCTAGCTTTCTTTTAGTGTCCACCTCCCATTTAGCAATGGACCACTTTTGAACGTCACCCATATGCCTACAGGCTTGCCTGTGCATGTTTCTGTTATAGGTGGTAGGATGTCTCTTATACCTTCGCCATGCTTTGCACTTAGCAGTAGCAGCCTCTCTACAATGAAAGCCAAACCAAGGCTGATCTGTAGGCTTCGTCACATATTGCCGGTAAGGAATGTGTTCATGTTGTAGATTAAGGATGTGCCCAGTGAAGGCTTTCACTTGGTTGTCACCATCCCCCTGGAGAAGAAAGAGCATTCCAATCGGTGGTGGCGAGCTCAGAGCAAAGGGCTGGCCACTTACCTCTTTCCCATAGCCAGGTTGTGCGTGTGGACTCCTCACCTCGTTCTGCAGGGATCTTAAGTGTGGTAAAAACAGCCTTGTGGTCAGACGATCCAACATAGCCGAGGGGTTGACAAGTGACTATGCCTTCTGCCAGATCACTCACTACTGGATCACTCACTGGATCACTCACTGGATCACTCTCTCTCTCTCTCTCTCTCTCTCTCTCTCTCTCTCTCTCTCTCTCTCTCTCTCTCTCTCTCTCTCTCTCTCTCTCTCTCTCTCTCCATATTTCTGTATCTTATAGCTTGGGACGTTTGAGAATCCTTTCGGTGCTGCATCCAGACACGTAGTTCCAGTGAGGTATTCCTACATATCCAGCCGTTACTGCACCACTGAGTGAGAAGAGTATAGCTGCCTCTAATATCCTCCTGGCTTTGGTTCACACTGCAAGCCTCCCAGCACTCTCATCACTCACCTTCTACTAAAGTTTACCTTCCTCAAAAAATACTTTACCCTCAACTATAAAACCATAATAGACGCTTAGGTTAGGACGGTGGGATGTTATTTTCATAGACCAGAGTTCGAATTTCCATGAAACCTGTGGATAATTTATTATCATATATTTTATACGACCTCCTGTTTATCATGTCTGCGTTGTTCATGGCGCTCTCAAAAGAATATTATTCTCACATTTATTTTGAGCAATGCGTCTGTTCCTGGCGTGATAATGTTGTTTGTTTAATTACCATTTTACTCCTGCATAAATATAAAATAATTGAAATGTTATTACGGCACACCACAGAAGCACTTCCATACACACTACACTCCCTCCAACACTACACTCTCTCCCACACTACACTCTCCCACACTACACTCTCTCCCACACTACACTCTCTCCCACACCACACTCTCCCACACTACACTCTCTCCCCACTACACCTCTACTCTCTCCCACACTACCTCTCCTTCCTACCTCTCTCTCACTCTCTCTACACCTCTCTCACACTCTACACTCTCTCTACCCACACTCTCCCTCTCCCACCTACACACTCTCCACCACATACCTCTCTCCCCACACCCTCTACTCTCACCTACACCTCCACTCTACACACTCTCTACACACTCTCACTCTCTCTCACACTACTCACTCTCACATCTCCACACTCCTCTCTACTACACTCTCCCACACCTCTCTACACACACTCTCTACACACCTCCTCTCCCCTCTACACACCTCTCTCTCACTCTACCTCTCTCACACTCTCCCACACTACACACTCCCCACACCACTCTCTCACACTCTACACTCTCCTACACACTCTCCCACCCACACCTCTACACACTCTACACTCCACTCCTCCTCTCTACCTCACACCATCCCTCTCACACTACCTCTCTACCACACACCTGCTCCTCTCTCCCACACTCTCCTCACTCCTCTCACCACCTTCTCACCACACTCTCTCCCACACACTCTCACACTACACTCTCTACCTACCTCTCCCACCACTACACTCTCACACTACCTCCCTCACCACTACACACCTCTCTCCACTCACACACTCTCCCACTACCACACCTCTCTCACACCTCTCTCCCCACACCCTCCTCTCACACTACACTCTCCACTACACCTCTCTCACCACTACACCTCTCTCCCCACCACCTCTCTCCACACTCCACACACACCTCTCTCACACTACACCTCTCTACACCACCTCTCACCACACTCTCTACCCCTCCTCTCTCCCCACACTACATTCTCCTCCACACTGCACCTCTCCCCCACACCTACTACACTACACTCCACTCCCACACTACCTCTCTCCCCACACTACCACCACTCTCACCCTACCACCTCTCACCACTACACACCTCTCTCCACTACTACTCGCTCCACACTACACACTCTCACCCCTACCTCTCTCCACACCTCCTCTCCTACACTACACACCTCTCTCCCTACACTCTCCCACACCTCACCTCCCACTCACTACTACCTCTCTCCCACACCACCTCTCCCCTACCTCCTCTCCACACTACACACCTCTACCACACTACCCCTCTCACTACCACCTCCTCTCCACTACACACTCTCTACCTCTCTCCTACCACCTCTCCACTACTACACCTCTCTCCCCTACACACTCTCACACTACCTCTCACACCTACCACTCCCTCTCACACTACACACTCCCCACACTACACCTCTCTCCACACTACCTCCTCTCTCCCCACACACACTCCTCTCTCCACACACTACCTCTCCACACTACACACCTCTCCCACCTACCACCTCTCACACTGCCACCTCTCCCACACTACACTCTCTCCACCACCTACTCTCCCCCCTACACTACACACACACCACACTACACCTCTACTCCACACTACACCTTTCACTCTCACACCTACCTCTCTCCACACCTACACACTCTCCCACACTACCTCTCTCCACACTACACACTCTCTCCCTACCTCCCTCTCCACTACACCTCCCCTGCCACTCCTGCCTCCTCTCTCCCACACCACTCTCCCCACCACCTCTCACCTACCTCTCTCCCCCTCACTCTCTCCCCACACTACACCTCTCTCCACACTACACTCTCCTCCACTCCACTACTCTCCTCACCTCTCACCCTCTCACACTCTCTCACTACACACTCTCTCCCCACACTACACTCTCTCTCCACACTCTCCTCTCCACACTCCCACACACCTCTCTCTACCTCTCTCCTCCTACACTCTCTCCCACTACACCTCTCTCCCCACACTACACACTCTCTCACACTACCACTCCTACACTCTCTCCCCTCCTCTCTCTCCCACCTCACTCCACACTACCACCTCTCTCCTCCACACTACACTCTCCCACACACTACACTGTCACACCTCTCACACACACACTCTCCTACCACTCCCACATACCTCTCCCACACTACACACTCTCTCCACACTACCTCCTCTCACTACTCTCTCTCTCCCACACTACACTCTCTCCACACTACACTCTCTCACACTACACACTCTCACACTACACACTCTCCTCCCACACTACACTCTACCTCTCACACCTACACTCACTCACACTCTACACCTCTCTCAACACCACCTCCTCTCACACTACACACTCTCTCACCTCACACTCTCTAGCACTCTCCACTACCTGCCACTCTCACACACACACTCTCTCTCACACACTCCACACCTCTCTCCCACTCCTGCTCCCTCTCCCACACCACACCTCTCTCCCACACTACACACTCTCTCCCACTACTACACCTCTCTCCCCACACTACACTCTCTACCTCTCCCTTCACACTACCTATCTCTCCACACTTCTGTCCCACTACACCTCTCCACCACTGCTCTCCACTACACACTCTCTCCCACACTACACACTCTCCCACACTACCACACTCTCCCACACTACCTCTCTCCCCACACCTCTATCTCACACTACACACTCTCCCTCCTCACCCTACACACTCTCCCACACTACACACTCTCTCACACACCTCTCTCACACTACACCACTCCACACACTACACCTCTCTCCCCACACCTACATCTCCTCTACACCTCTCTCTCCCACACTACACTCTCTCCACTACTACCTCTCTCCACACCTACACACTCTCTCCCTACACCTACACACCTCTCTCCCCACCCACTACACACACTCTCCTGCCACCTCTCTCCCACTACACCTCTCTCCCTTACACTACACCCTCTCACCATTCACCTCTCACACTCCACACTCCACACTACACTCTCCCACACCACACACTCTCTCCACACTACACACTCTCTCCACACCACACACTCTCCCCACACTACACACTCTCTCCCACACTACACACTCTCTCCCACACTACACACAGTCACGCACACTACTCACTCTCTCCCACACTACACACACTCTCCCACACTACACACTCTCTCCCACACTACACACACTCTCCCACACTACACACACTCTCCCAACACACACACCTCTCCCACACTACCACACTCTATCCCACACTACACACTCTCTCCCACACTACACACTCTCTCCCATACTACACACTCTCTCCCACACTACACACTCTCTCACACTACACACTCTCTCCCACACTACACACACTCTCCCACACTACACACACTTTTCCACACTACCCACTCTCTCCCACACTACACTCTCTCTCCCAAACTACACACTCTCTCCCACACTACACACTCTCTCCCACACTACACACTCTTTCCCACACTACACTCTCTCTCCCACACCACACACACTCTTTCCTACACTACGCACACTCTCTCCCACATCACACACACTCTCTCCCACACTACACACTCTCTCCCACACTACACACTCTCTCCCACACTACACACACTCTCCCACACTACACACACTCTCCCACACTACACATTCTCTCCCACACTACACACCCCCTTTCACACTACACACTCTCTCCCACACTACACACACTCTCCCACACTACACACTCTCTCCCACACTACACATACTCTCCCACACCACACACTCTCTCTCACACTTCACACTCTCTCCCACACTACACACTCTCTCCCACACTACACGCTCTCTCCCACACTACACACTCTCTCCCACACTACACACACTCTCCCACACTACACACACTCTCCCACACTACACACACTCTCCCACACTACACACTCTCTCCCACACCACACACTCTCTCCCACACTACACACTCTCTCCCACACTACACACTCTCTCCCACACGACACACACTCTCTCCCACACCACACAATCTCTCCCACACTACACACACTCTCTAAAACACCACACACACTCTCTCCCACACTACACACTCTCTCCCACACTACACACTCTCTCTCACACCACACACACTCTCTCCCACACCACACACTCTCCCACACCACACACTCTCTCCCACACCACACACACTCTCCCCCACACCACACACACTCTCTCCCACACTACACACTCTCTCCCACACTACACACTCTCTCCCACACTACACACACTCTCCCACACTACACACTCTCTCCCACACTACACACACTGTCCCACACCACACACTCTCTCTCACACTTCACACTCTCTCCCACACTACACACTCTCTCCCACACTACACGCTCTCTCCCACACTACACACTCTCTCCCACACTACACACACTCTCCCACACTACACACACACTCTCCCACACTACACACACTCTCCCACACTACACACTCTCTCCCACACCACACACTCTCTCCCACACTACATACTCTCTCCCACACTACACACTCTCTCCCACACCACACACACTCTCTCCCACACCACACAATCTCTCCCACACTACACACACTCTCTAAAACACCACACACACTCTCTCCCACACTACACACTCTCTCCCACACTACACACTCTCTGCCACACCACACACACTCTCTCCCACACCACACACTCTCTCCCACACTACACACTCTCTCCCACACTACACACTCTCTCCCACACCACACACACTCTCTCCCACACCACAAACTCTCCCACACCACACACTCTCTCCCACACCACACACACTCTCTCCCACACTACACACTCTCTCCCACACTACACACTCTCTGCCACACCACACACACTCTCTCCCATACTACACACTCTCTCCCACACTACACACTCTCTCCCACACTACACACTCTCTCCCACACCACACACACTCTCTCCCACACCACACACTCTCCCACACCACACACTCTCTCCCACACAACACACACTCTCCCCCACACCACACACACTCTCTCCCACACTACACACTCTCTCCCACACTACGCACTCTCTCCCACACCAAACACACTCGCTCCCACACCACACACACTCTCTCCCACACCACACACTCTCTCCCACACCACACACACTCTCTCCCACACCACACACACTCTCTCCCACACTACACACTCTCTCCCACACCACACACTCTCTCCCACACCACACACACTCTCTCGCACACCACACACACTCTCTCCCACACTCCACACTCTCTCCCACACTACACACTCTCTCCCAAACTACACACTCTCTCCCACACCACACAAACTCTTTCCCACACTACACACACTCTCTCCCACATCACACACACTCTCTCCCACACTACACACTCTCTCCCACACTACACACTCTCTCCCACACTACGCACTCTCTCCCACACTACACACTCTCCCACACTACACTCTCTCCCACACTACACACACTCTCTCCCACACCACACACACTCTCTCCCACACTACACACTCTCTGCCACACTATACACTCTCTCCCACACTACATACTCTCTCCCACACTACACACACTCTCTCCCACACTACACACTCTCTCCCACACTACACACTCTCTCCCACACTACACTCTCTCCCACACTACACACACTCTCTGCCACACCACACACACTCTCTCCCACTCTACACACACTCTCCCACACCACACGCACTCTCTCACACACCACACACCACACACACTCTCTCTCTCACACCACACACACTCTCTCCCACACTACACACACTCTCTCCCACACCACACACACTCCCTCCCACACCACACACACTCTCTCCCACGCCACACGCACTCTCTCACACACCACACACCACACACACTCTCTCTCACACCACACACACTCTCTCCCACACTACACACACTCTCTCCCACACCACACACACTCCCTCCCACACCACACACACTCTCTCCCACGCCACACACACTCTCCCACACTACACACGGTCTCTCCCACACCACACACTCTCTCCCACACCACACACACACTTTCCCACACCACACACACTGTCTCCCGGACCACACACACTCCCTCCTACACCACACAGGCTCTCTCCCACACCCCACACACTCTCTCCCACACCACACGCACACTCCCTCTCACATCAGACACACTCCCTCCCACACTCCCACACGACACACACTCCCTCCCACACTCCCACACCACACACACTCTCCCACAGCACACACACTCCCTCCTACACCACATACACTCTCCCACACCACTCACACGCACCACACCTACTCATAATCACACACACACACACACACACACACACACACACACACACACACACACACACACACACACACACACACACACACACACACACACCACACACACACACACACACAGTAGCGATCAGTGAAGAGGCGGGGCCAGGAGCTGAGTCTCGACCCCTGCAACCACAATTAGGTGAGTACACACACACACACACACACACACACACACACACACACACTGTATGCTGCAGCATACGGGCGCCTGGCAAACCTGAGAATAGCGTTCCGATACCTTAATAAGGAATCGTTTGAGACACTGTGCACTGTGTATGTTAGGCCCATACTGGAGTATGCAGCACCAGTTTGGAACCCCCACCTGGTCAAGCACGTCAAGAAGTTAGAGAAAGTACAAAGGTTTGCAACAAGGCTAGTCCCAGAGCTCAGGGGAATGTCGTACGAGGAAAGGTTGAGGGAAAACTGACTGACGACACTGGAGGACACAAGGGTTAGTGGAGATGTGATAACGACATACAAGATACTGCGGGGAATAGACAAGGTGGACAGAGACAGGATGTTCCAGAGAGGGGACACAGAAACAAGGGGTCACAATTGGAAGCTGAAGACTCAGACGAGTCACAGGGACGTTAGGAAGTATTTCTTCAGTCATAGAGTAGTCAGGAAGTAGAATAGCCTAGCAAGTGAAGTAGTGGAGGCAGGAACCATACATAGTTTTAAGAAGAGGTATGACAAAGCTCAGAAAGTAGAGAGGGAGAGGACCTAGTAGCGATCAGTGAATAGGCGGGGCCAGGAGCTGCAACCACAATTAGGTGAGTACACTTAGGTGAGTACACACACACACTCACACACACACACACACACACACACACACACACACACACACACACACACACACACACACACTCACACACACACACAGGAAGGTATAGAAGACGGCAAACGTAGTCCCCATTTTTAAGAAAGGAGTCAGAAACGAGGCACTAAGCAATAGACCAGTGTCACTGACGTGTATTGTATGCAAAGTTATGGAGAAGATTATCAGGAGGAGAGTGGTGGAGCACCTGGAACGGAACAAGATTATAAACGACAACCAGCACGGATTCATGGAAGGCAAATCCTGTGTCACAAACCAACTGGAGTTTTATGACAAGGTAACAGAAGTAAGACACGAGAGAGGGTGGGTTGATTACATTTTTTCGACTGCAAAAAGGCCTTCGACACAGTTCCTCACAGGAGATTAGTGCCGAAGCTAGAGGATCAGGCACATATAACAGGATGGGCACTGCACTGGATCAGAGAATACGTAACAGGGAGGCAACAACGATTCATGTGACGAGCGGGGTCCCACAGGGGTCAGTCCTAGGACCAGTGCTATTTTTGGTACATGTGAATATGATGGAAGGGACAGACTCAGAAGTGTCCCTGTTCGCAGATGATGTGAAGTTAATGAGGAGAATTAAATCAGATGAGGATCAGGTAGGACTACAAAAAGACCTGGACAGGCTACAAGCCTGGTCCAGCAACTAGCTCCTCGAATTTAACCTTGCCAAATGCAAAGTCATGAAGATCGGGGAAAGGCAAAGAAGACCACTGACAGATTATAAGGTAGGTGGACAAAGACTGCAAACCTCTCTCAAGGAGAAAGATCATGAGGTGAGTATAACACCGAGCATGTCACCGGAAGCACACATCAACCAGATAACTGCTGCATTATATGGGCGACTGGCAAACCTGCGAATATTTCTTCAGTCATAGAGTTGTCAGGAAGTGGAACGGTCTGGAGAGTGATGTAGTGGAGGCAGGAACCATACATAGTTGTAAGACGAGGTATGATAAAGCTCATGGAACAGGGAGAGAAAGGACCTAGTCGCGACCAGTGAGGAGGGGCCAGGAGCTGTGTCTCGACCTCTGCAACCACAATTACTTTCTGTCCTGACACTTTCCTTCACCCTTACACTTCCCTTCTCTCTCACACTTCCCTTCATCCTGACACTTCCCTTCACCCTGACACTTCCCTTCATCCTGACACTTCCCCTCACTCTAACAATTCCTTTTATCCTGGCACCTCCCTTCATCTTGACACTTCCCTTCACCCTGACACTTCCTTTCATCCTGACACTTCCCCTCACTCTAACACTTCCTTTCATCCTGTCACTTCCCTTCACCCTGACACTTCCCTTTATCCTGACACTTCCCCTCACTCTAACAATTTCTTTTATCCTGGCACTTCCCTTCATCCTGACACTTCCCTTCACCTTGATACTTCCCTTCACCCTGACACTTCTCTTTACCCTGACACTTCCCTTCATTCTAACACCTTCCCTCGGGCACTTTCTCTCACTTGAGTTAAACTTGTCACACCTGAGGGTACATCAAGGGGAATACTGACTCAACTCTCCCCTCACTGACTCACTAATGAGGGGACTTCTGACGTTTAATAACTAGGTAAGTGAATCATAGTAGTCGATAGGTGCACCAAGTACGTGTTTTGGCCACAAAAAATGACCTGAATTTGACTGTCGTTGCTGGCATCAGGCATGTTGCCAGAGGAGCACATCAATTGTATGATTTCTGAAACCTAAGTAAGGCTATCGGGTCTCAGAATAGCTTTTGAGAACCCCAGTATTCTACCACGACTGGGTAAACAACACGAGGCATATCCTCGAGTACAGAGCACCATCGTAGAGCCTTCCTACTGATTTATCTCCTGTTCACAATGTTCAGAACAAAGAAACAACTTCATCAAAGAAGACTTTAAAGCACTTGGCTATCACAAAGTGTTTATTTAGACAATGCCAAGTAAGAATCAACGCCTGGCAGCGCAACATTAAGATATAAATACTCCCATAAACAGTGAAAGTATTATCCTCTCTATAAAATTTTAATCCATTACCGTAAATGAAAAATACATGGAAAATTCTCTTAAAAAAACGAGAATTTTTACATAAATGATATAGAAAAATTCCTGCAGAAGATTGGAATCATTTGTACACAGAAGAAACAGAGGGATATTGAAGCATATATCTGAACATATTAAGTCTGTTAAATGGACAGAAAAGAGATGAGCAGCAGTCATAGCAGTAATATATACTAGGAAGCTGTTTTCTTCATATATATATATATATATATATATATATTTTTATTTTATTATCACACTGGCCGATTCCCACCAAGGCAGGGTGGCCCGAAAAAGAAAAACTTTCACCATCATTCACTCCATCACTGTCTTGCCAGAAGGGTGCTTTACACTACAGTTTTTAAACTGCAACATTAACACCCCTCCTTCAGAGTGCAGGCACTGTACTTCCCATCTCCAGGACTCAAGTTCGGTCTGCCGGTTTCCCTGAATCCCTTCATAAATGTTACTTTGCTCACACTCCAACAGCACGTCAAGTATTAAAAACCATTTGTCTCCATTCACTCCTATCAAACACGCTCACGCATGCCTGCTGGAAGTCCAAGCCCCTCGCACACAAAACCTCCTTTACCCCCTCCCTCCAACCCTTCCTAGGCCGACCCCTACCCCGCCTTCCTTCCACTACAGACTGATACACTCTTGAAGTCATTCTGTATCGCTCCATTCTCTCTACATGCCCGAACCACCTCAACAACCCTTCCTCCGCCCTCTGGACAACAGTTTTGGTAATCCCGCACCTCCTCCTAACTTCCAAACTACGAATTCTCTGCATTATATTCACACCACACATTGCCCTCAGACACGACATCTCCACTGCCTCCAGCCTTCTCCTCGCTGCAACATTCATCACCCACGCTTCACACCCATATAAGAGCGTTGGTAAAACTATACTCTCATACATTCCCCTCTTTGCCTCCAAGGACAAAGTTCTTTGTCTCCACAGACTCCTAAGTGCACCACTCACTCTTTTTCCCTCATCAATTCTATGATTCACCTCATCTTTCATAGACCCATCCGCTGACACGTCCACTCCCAAATATCTGAATACGTTCACCTCCTCCATA
>NC_091294.1:38444885-38489885 GCF_038502225.1 Cherax quadricarinatus | reverse complement strand
TTAGACTCAGAAGTGTCTCTGGTCGCAGATGATGTGAAGTTAATGAGGAGAATTAAATCAGATGAGGACCATGCAGGACTTCAAAGAGACCTGGACAGACTGGATACCTGTTCCAACAACTGGCTTCTCGAATTTAACCCCTCCAAATGCCAAGTCATGAAGATCGGGGAAGGGCACAGAAGACCGCAGACGGAATACAGGCTAGGTGGCCAAAGACTGCAAACCTCGCTCAAGGAGAAAAATCTTGGGGTGAGTATAACACCGAGCATGTCTCCGGCAGCACGCATCAATCAGATAACTGCTGCAGCATATGGGCGCCTGACAAACCTGAGAACAGCGTTCCGATACCATAGTAAGCGTCAGGCCCATACTGGAGTATGCAGCACCTGTTTGGAACTCGCACTTGATCAAGCACGTCAAGAAATTAGAGAAAGTGCAAAGGTTTGCGACAAGGTTAGTTCCAGAGATAAGGGGAATATCCTATGAAGAAAGGTTAAGGGAAATCGTCCTGACGACACTGGAGGACAGGAGGGTCAGGGGAGACATGATAACGACATATAAAATACTGCCCGGAATAGACAAGGTGGGCAAAGACAGGATGTTCCAGGGAGGGGACGCAGAAACAAGAGGTCACAATTGGAAGTTGAAGACTCAGATGAGTCAAAGAGATGTTAGGAAGTATTTCTTCAGTCATACCTAGATAGTGACGTAGTGGAGGCGGGAACCATACATAGTTTTAAGACGAGGTATGATAAAGCTCATGGAGCGGGGAGAGAGAGGACCCAGTAGCAACCAGTGAGGAGGTGGGGCCAGGAGCTAAGACTCGACCCCTTCAACCACGAATAGGTGAGTACAAATAGGTGAGTATACACACACACACACACACACACACACACACACACACACACACACACACCATCAAATGTTGGACACAATACATAGAAGAGACGCCTGGAGTGAACAAGAGACGCCTGGAGTGAACAAGAGACGCCTGGAGTGAACAAGAGACGGCTGGAGTGAACAAGAGACGCATGGAGTGAACAAGGGACGCCTGGAGTGAACAAGAGACGCCTGGAGTGAACAAGAGACGCATGGAGTGAACAAGAGACGCATGGAGTGAACAAGAGACGCCTGGAGTGAACAAGAGACGCCTCTAGTGAACAAGAGACGCCTCGAGTGAACAAGAGACGCATGGAGTGAACAAGGGACGCCTGGAGTGAACAAGAGACGCCTGGAGTGAACAAGAGACGCATGGAGTGAACAAGAGACGCATGGAGTGAACATAGGACGCCTGGAGTGAACAAGGGACGCCTGGAGTGAACAAGGGACGCCTGGAGTGAACAAGAGACGCCTGGAGTGAACAAGGGACGCCTGGAGTGAACAAGGGACGCCTGGAGTGAACAAGAGACGCCTGGAGTGAACAAGGGACCACCACCGGAAACGTACCCTCGGTAAAATATCTTAAATAACAGCTCATTTGTCTTAAAACGATAAAATACCTTTCAAATATGCTAATGAAGCAATGCTGAACCACGTGTTTACAACCAGTTTTGAACCGAAATGTTACACATCAGCTAATTTGTGGTTCCACATTTAACATCGTAATGTAACAAAAAAGGGCCAAAGAAATTTTAGATAAAAGGCAAATGGAGATAAAAAAAATGAAGTAAAGAGACATTAAAAGCCCTATGATGGAGGAAATCAGACGTGATAATCAGATGTAAGGCTTTCAAGCTGGTCAATAGATGGCTCCAACTTCATCCTGTTCCCTGTCTGTATGTCTCATAACAATTAATTGGCCTGTAACAGGTTTTAGCTTGTAAAACCCATGTGTAAAGAGAGAGAGAGAGAGAGAGAGAGAGAGAGAGAGAGAGAGAGAGAGAGAGAGAGAGAGAGAGAGAGAGAGAGAGATCTGTAACTACCAGAGAAGATTGAGAGCATCAAGACTGTCTCGTATAATGATTGCTATAGGTGTAGCAGCAGGAAGGTGAACCTCGCAGTGGGACACCACCTACTACCATACTTGCAACAACAGCACCACCACCACCACCACCATCACCATCACCACCACCATCACCACCACCACCACCACCACCACCACCACCACCACCACCACCACCACCACCACCACCACCACCACCACCACTACCACCACCACCACCACCACCACCTCCACCACCACCACCATCACCACCAGCTACTACAACAGGGCTGGTGAGAGAAGTAAATAGTGCCAGGAAAACCTCGCCTACTCTGATAACACAGCTGAGTACCGGATGAAGACTAACACACACACACACACACACACACACACACACACACACACACACACACACACACACACACACACACACACACACACACATACCACACACTGTTCCCTCTGCCCCCACCCCCCACCACAAGCTCTACAGCAGCCCCTTTTGGGCACTCTGCCCCCCCACCACAAACCCCACCCACACTGTGAAAACCCCAACGCAGCTGAACAATCTCAACCAACACCCACACACTGTTCCCTCTGCCCCCACCCCCAGATCACAAACCCTACTGCCACAGCAGCTCCCTACGGGCACTCTGCTCCCACCCCCACCACAAATCCCACCCACACCACAAACCCCCATAACCCCCCCCAGGGCTCCTACCCCCCAACTCCAATATTCTCCCAGGTCCACCGTGATAGAAAAGAAGCTGAAGGTGTGGTACACAAACGCAGATGGAATAGCAAATAAATATGAGGAATGGCACGAAAGAATCAACGAGAAGTCCTCAGACATCATAGCAGTCACAGAAACGAAACTCACTGAGACAATAACAGACGCAATCTTCCCACCGGGATATCAGATCCTGAGGAAAGATAGAAAGAGCAGAGGGGGAGGAGGGGTTTCACTGCTCATAAAAATCCGATGGAGTTTCGAGGAAATGGAGGGCATGGACGAAATTGGAGGAATATGATGAGAACAACAGAGCGATGGTGGATACACTGGCTGAGGTGGCAGGAAGAGCTCAAACGTGCAGAGCAAAGTTTCTGGTTATAGGTGAATTAACCACAGAGAGATCGACTGGGAAAACCTGGAGCCTCATGGGGGCCCCGAAACATGGAGAGCCAAGATGATAGATGTGGTACTGAAAAATCTCATTCATCAACACATTAGGGACACTACTAGAGAGCGAGGGGAGGATGAACCAGCAAGACTGGACCTTGTGTTCACCCTGAGTAGCTCAGACATTAATGACATCACATATGAGAGGCCCCTCGGAGGTAGTGACCACGTAGTCCTGAGTTTTGATTACATAGTAGAGTTACAGGTAGAAAGGGTAACAGGAGTCGAATGGGAAAAGCCAAACTATAAAAGGGGGGACTATACAGGTATGAGGAACTTCCTGCGGGAGGTGCAGTGGGACAGAGAAATGATAGGAAATACAGTAAATGAAATGATGGAGTATGTAACAACAAAATGCATGGAGGCTGAGGAAAAGTTTGTTCCCAAGGGCAACAGAAACAATGGAAAGACCAAAGCGAGTCCTTGGTTTACCCAAAGGTGCAGGGAGGCAAAAACTAAGTGCATTAGAGAATGGAAGAGGTATAGAAGGCAAAGGACCCAGGAAAACAAGGAGATCAGTCGAAGAGCCAGAAACGAATATGCTCAGATAAGGAGGGAGGCCCAGCGACAGTACGAAAATGACATAGCATCGAAAGCCAAGTCTGACCCGAAACTGCTGTTTGGCCACATTAGGAGAAAGACGACAGTCAAAGACCAGGTGATCAGGCTGAGGAAAGAAGGTGGGGAACTCACAAGAAACGAGGATATTACAACCTAGGATTTCAAATGGCCTGTTATCCCAGGTGTAATGGGAGCAAATAAACACAGTAGAAAAAGTTTAGACTTATATTATCCTTCACCAATTATAACAGCAATATGTACACTATGTACAGTGATAAATATAGTGCACTCCACGGTAAGCAAGGCAGAAATAGAAGCCACAAGATAGCAGACCGTGCTTCAACCAGCTCTAGAGTGGGAATGACAAGGGCAGACAGGAGAGCGGTATCCACATAACCTCTGCGATTGTCAATCCCACCTTCTTATTGGCTAGAACCTGGTCACTAGTTGAACGATGGGGCCCCATCATCAACTCTTAGCAACCTGGTTCGCTGGTTGGGGGAGATAGCCTGTAAATGAGGGTGTGTCCATGCGCCGAATAAAGGTTACGTACTCTTTGCATGCCACACCCCCACCCCCGAGAAGGCTCAGGATTAGGCTGCCACCTCCCAGTGGTAACCGTGCCGCCATGGCACAAAATAATGGGACCGCCTATCCTCTCCACCATCCAACTCTTAGATAGAGCTCAGCTTTCCTAGTGCCTGAAAGCCAAACCCTAAACTCAGAGTGAGACAGCAGTCAGATAAGCCAACATAGGTCCAAGATACAAGCGGACGGTAGCCCGTATCCCCTCACTAAAAAAAAACCCCCACATCAGGGGATAAAAAAAAGAGCTTGAAAGGGGGGTTACCACAAATACATCCTAACCTAAATAAAATATTAAACTAGACTCTTGACAAAGAGTCTGCCAACACATTTTCTTTGCCGGCAATGTAACGAATTTTGAAGTTATAGGGCTGCAGCCTGAGCGTCCAACGCATAAGCCTTGTGTTGTGATTCTTCATGGCTTGGAGATAGACTAACGGGTTGTGATCACTGTAGACTGTGACCACCTGCGATGTCTGGCCCACATAAACATCGAAATGCTCCAAAGCCATTACCAGCGCGAGGGCTTCTTTTTCAATGGTAGAGTAAGCTCTCTGATGTGGCTGGAACTTAGCTGAAAAGTATGCTACAGGCTGCAACTCCTTGTTCCCGATTTGTAATAGTACCGCCCCAACCCCAGACTCACAAGCATCAACCTGTAATGAAAAAGGTTTGGAGAAGTCTGGAGACAGGAGAATGGGTGCAGAGCACAATAATCTTTTTGCTTTATTAAAAGCAGTGTTACAATCTGACGTCCAATTAAAGGGAACTTTATGACTGGTAAGAGAGGTAAGAGGGGCTACAATATCTGAGAAATTCTTACAGAATCTTCTGTAAAATCCTATCATGCCTAGGAAACGTTGAAGAGATTTCCTATCATGAGGAACTGGATAATCTTTAATCGAAAGAACTTTAGCAAGTTTAGGTGCAACATTACCACTACCTACTTCATGGCCTAGAAAAGTGATAGTGGCCTGGCCAAAGGAAGATTTAGATAAATTAACTGTTAATTGGGAATTCTTAAAGGTCTCAAACAGAGCTTTAAGTCTAAGTAGGTGTTGATCCCAAGTATCAGACACCACAACAATATCATCTAGGTATGCTGCCGTGCCTTCAAGTCCTTTAATAGCCTGATGGATGAGTTTCTGGAATGAAGAGGGGGAATTTTTCATTCCGAAGGGGGTAACTGTATACTGATAATGACCTCCTGGAATTACGAAGGCAGAGATTTCCTTCGCCTTATCTGTCAAAGGTACCTGATAGTAACCTTTAAGGAGATCTAATTTGGACACAAAAGTAGCCTTACCCACAAAGTCAATTACGTCATCCAGACGAGGAAGAGGGTAAGCATCTGTAATTGTGACCTCGTTCACTTTACGGTAGTCTGTGCACATACGAAACCCTCCATCAGCCTTCTTTACTAGGATGCACGGTGAAGCCCATGGACTAGATGACTCCTCCACTAAACCATGTTCTAACAAGAAGTCTACTTCCTGCTGAAGTAGCCTTTGCTTTTCAGGATTAGCTCTGTAGGGGGAGAGTTTAATTGGTTTAGATTTTCCCACATCTACATCATGGTAACCTAACGTACATTTTTTCGGCACATCCGAAAAAATATTAGGATATGACTGTAGAAGCTCAGTTAAATTGGTTGCTTGTATTTCAGATAATCCATCCATTAACGGGCTAGGATCCTTGAGGAGGACAGAATTTGAAAGTTTAGTATTAATTTCAGAGATAGAGTGCAAAGAGTCAGAGTCGTCCTCAGAGGTAGAGGACAGAGTCATTACTGGGACTTTATCTGGTGTATGAAAGGCCTTGATTTGATTTATGTGGTAAGTTTTTGTTTTTGAGGTCTTATCAATGGGAGCTACCACATAATTTAAATCAGATAATCTACTTACTATCTGCATAGGTCCCGTAAATCTAGCTTTCAAGGTGTGGCCAGGTATAGGTTCCTGCACCAACACCTTGTCTCCTGGATGGAAGGAGCGGAATTGTGCACTTTTGTCATACCTCTGTTTCATCTTACTTTGAGCTATCTTTAGGTTAGCCGTGGCTAACTCACGTGCCACCTGCAACCTTGAAGACGGGTTGTAGAGTGCTGAGCTTACGTCTTCTCCCATCCATCCTTCTTTGAGCACCCGAAGAGGACCTCGTACATTGTGCCCAAAGATCAGCTCAAACGGACTATACCCTGTAGACTCTTGCACCGTCTCTCGTACTGAGAATAGCAACAACGGTAGAGATTCATCCCAATCTGTCGGAAAGTGCATGCAAAAACTTCTCATCATTGTTTTTAATGTTTGGTGGAATCTTTCCAAGGCGCCTTGGGACTGAGGGTGATAGGCAGTGGATAAGTTGTGAATTATCCCTAACCTAGTTAATACTTCCCTAAATGCTTTGGCAGTGAAGTTAGTACCTTGATCACTTTGTATAGTTTTAGGAATGCCAAAACAAGAAATGAATTTTGTTAAAGCTTTGAGAATAGCTTTAGTATTGATACTACGCATTGGGATCGCTTCAGGATATCTGGTTACTTTATCCATAATTGTAAATAAATACTGATTTCCAGACTTTGACTTAGGTAGTGGACCTACACAATCTATAATTAAATCTGCAAAAGGTTCTCCATCAGCAGGTATGGGTTGGAGAGGTGCAGGTTTAATAGAATGTCCAGGTTTTCCAACTTGCTGACATTCTCGGCAACACCTAATATGATTCTTCACATCTTTCTTTAATGTTGGCCAATAAAATTCTTTTGTGATTCTATACAAGGTTTTTGTAATTCCTAAGTGACCTCCTGATGACGTATTATGAGCTATATTTAATATCTGAGGTCTATACTTGGTTGGAACCACTAACCTGTCGTATAATTGCCGGCCCTCTGTCTCCTTACCAGTCTCAGTGCATACCAAATAATCATTTTTAACTTCATACTTGACTGGATGACCCAAAGAGGATTTACCCATGGCTGCCTCAAAAGTGAATTTTAACGAAGGGTCCTTACGTTGTTCCTCCCGGAAGGACAGTCCCTCGGGCATGGAAACAGAGACATCTGGGAATCCTGCAACCTGGGAATAGGAAGGCTTGATCGGGGTCTGTTCACTTGATTTACGAGACTCCGGCCGGTGTGTCTCATAAAACAACGTGGCTATTCCGAGATCGGAGTCGTCCAAGGATAGGTCAACATTCTCCCCAGACAACCCTTGGGATGTTGCCCGAGTTATGGCCAACACTGGAGAAGCATTAATCATTATAGGTTCAGGACACGAAGTAACAGTAGTAATGTTATTACCCAGTAATAACATGGCATTTTTCATGGGAAATCCTTTTGAGATACCTACAGTCAAGTACCCAGTGTAATATTTGCACTGTACATAAATTTTATGCAAAGGAACTGAATATATAGCTCCTCCGTAAGCTTCCAATAAAACTGAGGAATTCAAGGAAGTATTCTCTGAAAGGGGTAATATTCCTTCTCTGACAAGTGAGCAATATGCTCCAGTATCTCTAAAGGTATTTACTTTAGTTGGTTCTGAGTTTTCCTGAAGGGAAATAAGACTTTCGCAATAATAAGGGGCCATACCTTTTTCTACTTCTCTAGGGGACATGTTACTAGGGATATTAGAGATTTTCCCGATGGGTTGAGGTTTTTGGGGGCAGTTGGAACTGATATGACCTACTTTATTACACCTGAAGCAGACGACAGGCTTGCCCTTTACTCCCTGATGACGTTGCAAGTGGTGTCGTTCTGGCTGGTGCCTCTCTGGATATTGTTGTCGAGATGCTCCATAAGTAGTTTGCCTCTCCGCAGGGGGACCATATGTTGAGAAGCGTGGCTCACCAGGTGACTTGGTTGGATGTCGTAGACGCTCTCCCTCCGGCTGGCACTTCATTCTCCAATGTTGTCGATCTCTGCTCACGCCAGACTGTTGAAAAGAGAGACGGGACCGCTCGGACAAGGAGCGGTTCGTTTCGAAGGTATCAGCCAACCTGGCCGCCTCCAATGCAGTGGTTAAGTCACGATCCTGCAGAAAGACACGAACCTCTGGTCCCACAGACTCCAGCAGGTTATCAATCAGAATAAGCTGCACCAGCTCCTCAAAGTTAGAGACACCACTCGCTTTATACCAGCTGGTAAAAGCTTTGGTTTGCTGTCTCACAAAGTCCACCAGGGATTGACCAAGCTGCCGCCTGTTCAATTTGAAGGTCTTACGATATTTAGCTGGGATACATGTATATGCTCCCAACACTGTGGTCTTCACTACTTGATAATCAGAGAATTCAGCGTCAGTTAATACCGACGTAAATTCCTGTGCCTTACCCAATAATGCTGTATGAACCAACGCTGCCCAGTGCTGTTCCGGCCACCTCAAGGCTCGAGCCTGATTTTCGAAGCTTTCGAAAAATTGCTCTGGTTCGGCCTCATTGAAGCGGGGAACAAGCTGTACTGCTTTTTGTAAACTGAAATCGTTTACAGAATGCGAAAACTGCCTCCTTTCTCTTTCCCTATCAAATTCTTCCCTTGCGAATGCTCTCTGTTCCCTAGTTTGCTCAAGATTGATTTTTGCCAGCTGAAGTGCCAACGACGCTGATTCACCCTGAGACAACCCATGTGCACTATACTGACCATTTTGCTCCGTAGGTGTATCATCTTCCTCCTGCGAGAACATAGTAGTTTTTTCCCTAGCTCCCGTAAAGGGAGGAGTTTGATGTGCCATCTCTTCTTCAATAAGTATGTCAGCAATAAGTGAACGCAGTTGCGCAGCTGTAAGAGTGCGTTTATAGGGAATGCCAATGGAACGAGCAATTTGCCAACAACGCTGTAGAGACAATTTAGGTAGGTTATGCAAAGTATATGCCGACACCAGGCGTCTGACTCGTCTAGGTGGCATAAGTTATTCGCTATGCACAGTACGAATACCCCAACGTAACACGTTAATTTGCAGAACACGCTTAGCTATGCACAGTACGATTGCAGAATACGCATACAAGCAAAGCCGACTGCACACAAGATTGACCGTAGCGAAGCGAGCACACTGAACAAGCTAGTAGCGAGCTGTTGAACGATCACACAATAGCAAGGCTGATCATAAGCAACTGACACGCAAAATTTGTAAAGCGAAGCGAAACAGCAAGCTACACAATGTTCCTGCTACAAGCTTCACCCTAAGCTCAACCGTTTCTCTAAGTCCAGCTCTCGGACAGGCTACCCATATTACAACCTAGGATTTCAAATGGCCTGTTATCCCAGGTGTAATGGGAGCAAATAAACACAGTAGAAAAAGTTTAGACTTATATTATCCTTCACCAATTATAACAGCAATATGTACACTATGTACAGTGATAAATATAGTGCACTCCACGGTAAGCAAGGCAGAAATAGAAGCCACAAGATAGCAGACCGTGCTTCAACCAGCTCTAGAGTGGGAATGACAAGGGCAGACAGGAGAGCGGTATCCACATAACCTCTGCGATTGTCAATCCCACCTTCTTATTGGCTAGAACCTGGTCACTAGTTGAACGATGGGGCCCCATCATCAACTCTTAGCAACCTGGTTCGCTGGTTGGGGGAGATAGCCTGTAAATGAGGGTGTGTCCATGCGCCGAATAAAGGTTACGTACTCTTTGCATGCCACACCGGATTCATGGAAGGCAAATCCTGTGTCACAAACCTTCTGGAGTTCTATGACAAAGTTACAGAAGTGCGACACGAGAGAGAGGGGTGGGTTGATTGCATTTTCTTGGACTGCAAGAAGGCCTTCGACACAGTTCCTCACAAGAGACAAGTGCAGAAATTAGAGGATCAGGCGCGTATAACAGGAAGGGCACTGCTGTGAAGGCTTACTCAGCTCTGTAACAACTTCAGTAAGTGTTATCAAGGCTGGCTCCTCCTCAGGAAAATTAATGAATAGAAAAAGAATAATAACAGTCAAATATAAACACTTTATTATTTAGAAATGAAAATATAAAACAATTAAATATGAATTTTTATCCTACTTGAAAGAGAAATGAAAAATGAAATAAAAAAATAACATCTGAATTCAATGCTAATATGTACAGTTAGACTGGGATGTCTGATGTTGTTGACACCGCCGTTGCTGATGATGGGGGGGGGGTCACATGTTGAGTGACAACCCAACGACTAGTTCTTCACAGAGTCTCTAACCTTGAATAGTCCGTCAAGATGATAGGAACGCAGGTCTTTCACCACTGCAAAGATGAGGGGTAGTTGCCTGGGGTTGACTACACTTAGGTATGCAGATAAAATGGTGACGTCTCAGAACTTAGATAAAGTTCATCTCCTTCAGCACTGTTTCTTTAGTTGTCAGATGACCCGAGCTGACATTCCAAGCTAGAAAGAGACAAAGGTTACCTACTGCTTAAGAAATCACTCTCCATGATAAGTACAATATTTAAAAGAAATGGTGATTATCTAAAAGCATAACATGGAAATCAAGGCTGAAAGGACTTAGTTTATTATTGGTCAAAAGTGAAGCTTTCAACCAATATATCCACTAGAATAGGAGCAGAGACTTTTACTTACAGTTGTGCTGGGAGCTGTGAGTCAAGTGATTACTGTTTGGTCCGAGCCCCACACGTCACCTTTCCGGGTGGAGAAAAAGGAAGGGGGGATAGCAGGAGCTAGACTGACCCTACCTTAATTAACAAGCAGCCGGTAATCAAACTATCGTCACCATATACTCGCTCGCTACTCCTATCTGTTGAACTTTTCCCTCACAACTGCAATGGATCAGAGAATACCTGACAGGGAGGCAACAACGAGTCATGGTACGGGACGAGGTATCTCAGTGGGCACCTGTGACGAGCGGGATCCCACAGGGGTCGGTCCTAGGACCAGTGCTATTTCTGGTATATGTGAATAACATGATGGAAGGGTTAGACTCAGAGGTGTCCCTGTTCGCAGATGATGTGAAGTTAATGAGGAGAATTAAATCAGATGAGGACCAGGCAGGACTTCAAAGAGACCTGGACAGACTGGACACGTGGTCCAGCAACTGGCTTCTTGAATTCAACCCTGCCTAGTGCAAAGTCATGAAGATCGGAGAATGGCAAAGAAGACCGCAGACAGAGTATAGACTAGGTGGACAAAGACTGCAAACCTCGCTCAAGGAGAAAGATCTTGGGGTGGCCATAACACCGAGCATGTCTCCGGAGGCACACATCAACCACATAACTACTGCAGCATTCGGGTGCCATTGTTGTGCCTTCCCTGTTATCCCTGCCTGGTCCTCCAGCTTTTGCACTAATCTCTTGTGTGGAACTGTGTCAAACGCCTCCTTACAGGCCAAGAAAATGCAATCTACCCACCCCTCTCTCTCTCTTGTCTTACTGCCGTCACCCTGTCATAGTGTGTGTGTGTGTGTGTACTCACCTATTTGTACTCACCTATTTGTGGTTGCAGGGGTCGAGTCATAGCTCCTGGATCCGCCTCTTCGCTGATTGCTACTAGGTCCTCTCTCTCCCTGCCCCATGAGCTTTATCATACCTCGCCTTAAAACTATGTATGGTTCCCGCCTCCACTACGTCACTCTCTAGGCTATTCCACGGCCTGACAACTCTATGACTGAAGAAATACTTCCTAAAATCCCTTTGATTCATCTGAGACTTCAACTTCCAATTGTGACCCCTTGTTTCTGTGTCCCCTCCCTAGAACATCCTGTCTTTGTCCACCTTGTCTATTCCAGGCAGTATTTTATATGTCATTATCATGTCTCCCCTGACCCTCCTGTCCTCCAGTGTCGTCAGGCCGATTTCCCCTCAACCTTTCTGTACTCACCTATTTGTGGTTGCAGGGGTCGAGTCTTAGCTCCTGGCCCCGCCTCTTCACCGGTTGCTACTGGGCCCTCTCTCTCCCCGCTCCATGAGCTTTATCATACCTCGTCTTAAAACTGTGTATGGTTCCTGCCTCCACTACGTCATTTTCTAGGCTATTCCACTGCCTGACAACTCTATGACTGAAGAAATACTTCCTAATATCTCTCTGACTCATTTGTGTCTTCAACTTCCAATTGTGGCCTCTTGTTTCTGTGTCCCCTCCCTGGAACATCATGTCTTTGTCCACCTTGTCTATTCTAGGCAGTATTTTATATGTCGTTATCATGTCTCCCCTGACCCTCCTGTCCTCCAGTGTCGTCAGGCCGATTTCCCTTAATCTTTCTTCATAGGACATTCCCCTTAGCTCTGGAACTAACCTTGTCGCAAACCTTTGTACTTTCTCTAGTTTCTTGACGTGCTTTATCAAGTGCGGGTTCTAATCAGGTGCTGCATACCCCAGTATGGGCCTGACATACACGGTGTACAGTGTCTTGAACGATTCCTTACTAAGGTATCGGAATGCTGTTCTCAGGTTTGCCAGGCGCCCATATGCTGCAGCAGTTATCTGACTGATGTGTGCTTCCGGAGACATGCTCGGTGTTATACTCACCCCAAGATCTTTCTGTGGTCTTCTGTGCCATTCCCCTATCTTCATGACTTTGCATTTGGCAGGATTAAATTCGAGAAGCCATTTGCTGGACCAGGTGTCCAGTCTGTCCAGGTCTCTTTGAAGTCCTGCCTGGTCCTCATCTGATTTAATTCTCCTCATTAACTTCACATCATCTGCGACCAGAGACACTTCTGAGTCTAACCCTTCCATCATGTCGTTCACATATACCAAAAATAGCACTGGTCCTAGGACCGACCCCTGTGGGACCCCGCTCGTCACAGGTGCCCACTGTGATACATCATTACGTACCATGACTCGTTGTTGCCTCCCTGTCAGGTATTCTCTGATCCATTGCAGTGCCCTTCCTGTTATATGCGCCTGATGCTCTAGCTTCTGCACTAATCTCTTGTGAGGAACTGTGTCAAAGGCCTTCTTGCAGTCCAAGAAGATGCAATCAACCCTCCCCTCTCTCTCGTGTCTTACTTCTGTTATTTTATCATAAAACTCCAGAAGGTTTGTGACACAAATCCGTGCTGGTTGGCATTTATACTCTTGTTCCGTTCCAGGTGCTCCACCACTCTCCTCCTGATAATCTTCTCCATAACTTTGCATACTATACACGTCAATGACACAGGTCTATAGTTTAGTGCCTCTTTTCTGTCTCCTTTTTTAAAAATGGGAACAACATTTGTGTGTGTGTGTGTGTGTGTGTGTGTGTGTGTGTGTGTGTGTGTGTGTGTGTACTCACATAATTTTGGTTGCAGGGGTCGATACTCAGCTCTTGGCCCTCCTCTTCACTGAGTGCTGTTAGGTTCTCTCTCTCCCTGCTTCATGAGCTTTATCATACCTCATCTTAAAGCTATGTATGGTTCCTGCCTCCACTACCTCACTGCTAGGCTATCCCACTTTCTGGCTACTCTATGACTGAAGAAATACTTTCTAACATCCCTTTGGCTCATCTGGGTCTTCAACTTCCAATTGTGACCCCTTGTTTCTGTGTCCCATCTCTGAAACATCCTGTCTCTGTCCACCTTGTCTATTCCACACAGTATTTTATATGTCGTTATCATGTCTTCCCCAACCCTCCTGTCCTCCAGTGTCGTCAGGCCGATTTCCCTTAACCTTTCTTTATAGGACATTCCCCTTAGCACTGGAACTAACCTTGTCTCAAACCTTTGCACTTTCTGTAATTTCTTGATGTGCATGATCAAGTGTGGGTTCCAAACAGGTGCAGCATACTCCAGTATGGGCCTGACATACACGGTGTACAGTGTCTTGAATGATTTCTTACTAAGGTATCGGAACGCTGTTCTCAAGTTTGTCAGGCGCCCATATGCTGCAGCAGTTATCTGGTTGATGTGTGGTTCCGGAGACGTGCTCGGTGTTATAATCATCCTAAGATCTTTGTGTGTGTGTGTGTGTGTGTGTGTGTGTGTGTGTGTGTGTGTGTGTGTGTGTGTGTGTGTGTGTGTGTGTGTGTGTGTGTGTGTGTGTGTGTGTGTGTGTGTACTCACCTAATTGTACTCACCTAATTGTGGTTGCAGGGGTCGAGACTCAGCTCCTGGCCCCGCCTCTTCACTGATCGCTACTGGATCCTCTCTCTCTCTGCTTCCTGAGCTTTGTCATACCTCTTCTTAAAACTATGTATGGTTCCTTCCTCCACTACTTCACTTGCTAGGCTATTCCACTTGCTGACAACTCTATGACTGAAGAAATACTTCCTAACGTCCCTGTGACTCGTCTGAGTCTTCAGCTTCCAGTTGTGACCCCTTGTCCCTGTGTCCCCTCTCTGGAACATCCTATCTGTGTGTGTGTGTGAGTGTGTATGTGTGAGTCACTCAGCAGATGGAGGAAAGTGTGAGATGAACAAGGATATAGCAACAGATACTTGCCTCTCCCCTGCACCATCCCTGCACCTCCCCTGCACCTCCCCCGGCATCTCCCCTGAACCTCCCCCGCACTTACCCTTGCATCTCCACTGCACCTTGTGCATCTCCCCCTGCATCTTCCCCTGCACCTCTCCTGCACCTCCCCTGCACATCTCCTGCACCTCCCCTGCACCTTTCCTGCACATCTGCACCTCCCCTGCACCTCCCCTGCACCTCCCCTGCACCTCACCTGAACCTCCTGCAACTCATGATCCTTCTTTATTGGTCCCTCCCATTCCTCCTTCTACACTGAGAAGGAAAGAGAGAGGAGAGAGAGAGAGAGAGAGAGAGAGAGAGAGAGAGAGAGAGAGAGAGAGAGAGAGAGAGAGAGAGAGAGAGAGAGAGAGAGAGAGAGAGAGAGAGAGAGAGAGAGAGAGAGAGAGAGAAAGAGAGAGTTTTGGTAAATGATTGGGGAAATACTGAAAATGAATGTTCACGATGTATTTTAGGCCTAAATAGGCCTAAAATACGTCGCAGGTTGGTATGCCGCCTGAATCTTAAAACAAAGAGCAATTGGACCACATCCAGAGTCAAAAACGCTTACGAAAATATGCCTAAATTTAAAAACAAAAGAGTTAGGAACGCATGTCGTAATTTAAAGGCCGCAGAACCTGGTTGGAAAACTAAGTCAGCAAAACAATGAAGTCTGCAGGTCAGAGCAACGGCACATCATGCTGATATGTGACCAAAATAAAATAAAACTGGCCTATTGCGCAATGTTCTCAGAGCAAGACTGTCAATCTTAAGTAAATGGTAAAGCAATTTTAGATGTCTCCTTCCTGATCCCTTCTAGAGAAGTGACGTATTACACTGCCTAGTGATCCCTTCATAAGTGACGTATGACACTACCTTCCTGATCCCTTCGGAAGTGACGTTTTACACAACCTTCCTTATTCTTTCAGAAGTGACGTATTGCATTACCTTTTTGATTCCTTCAGCATTGACGTATTACACTACCTTCCTGATCCCTTCAGCATTGACGTATTACACTACCTTCCTGATCCCTTCAGCATTGACGTATTACACTACCTTCCTGATCCCTTCAGCATTGACGTATTACACTACCTTCCTGATCCCTTCAGCATTGACGTATTACACTACCTTCCTGATCCCTTCAGCATTGACGTATTACACTACCTTCCTGATCCCTTCAGAAGTGACGTATTACACTACTTTCCTGATCCCTTCAGCAGTGACGTATTACACTACCTTCCTGATCCCACGTGACCTGATAGCAGAAACATGCGGAGACGCGATAACCACATAATAACCACGCAATACCGGGCACATCTTGTGAGGCGCACATCAACCAGATAACGGCTGTAACATATGGGTGCCTAGCTACCCTGAGAATAGCTTTTCGACACCTGAGTAAGGAGTTATTCAAGGCTCTGTTCACTGTGTACGTCAGGCCCATATTGGAGTATGCAGTACCAGTATGGAACCCACACTTGGTCAAACACGTCAAGAAATTAGAGAAAGTGCAAAGATTTACAACAAGACTAGTCCTACGAGGAGTGGTTAAGGGAAATCGACCTGACGACACTAGAAGAAAGGGGAGATAGGGAGGACATGATAACGACATATAAAATACTGAGAGGAATTGGCAAGGTGGATATGGACAGGATGTGTCAGAGATGGGACACAGCAACACAGGGTCACAACTTGAAGTTGAAGACTCGGGTGAGTCACAGGGATGTTAGGAAGTATTTCTTCAGTCATAGAGTTGTCAGGATTGGAACAGTCTGGAGAATGAGGTAGTGGAGGCAGGAGTCATTCATAGCTTTAAGAAAAAAATACGAAAAAATCATGGAGTGGACCTAATAGCGACCAGCGAAGAGGTGGGGCCAGGAGCTGTGACTCGACCCCTTCAACCACAAATAGGTGAGTACACACATGCACACCCACTTGACTTCCTTTATCCGATCTCACACATGACACTCCCATTACTATACCTCACACTTGACACGCCCATTAGCATACCTCACACTTGACACACCCATTATCATACCTCACACTTGACACACCCATTATCATACCTCACACTTGACACGCCCATTATCATACCTCACACTTGACACACCCATTATCATACCTCACACTTGACAAGCCCATTAGCATACCTCACACTTGACACACCCATTATCATACCTCACACTTGACACACCCATTATCATACCTCACACTTGACACGCCCATTAGCATACCTCACACTTGACACACCCATTATCATACCTCACACTTGACACACCCATTATCATACCTCACACTTGACACGCCCATTAGCATACCTCACACTTGACACACCCATTATCATACCTCACACTTGACACGCCCATTAGCATACCTCACACTTGACACACCCATTATCATACCTCACACTTGACACGCCCATTAGCATACCTCACACTTGACACGCCCATTAGCATACCTCACACTTGACACACCCATTATCATACCTCACAATTGACACGCCCATTAGCATACCTTACACTTGACACACCCATTATCATACCTCACACTTGACACGCCCATTAGCATACCTCACACTTGACACACCCATTATCATACCTCACACTTGACACTCCCATTAGCATACCTCACACTTGACACACCCATTATCATACCTCACACTTGACACGCCCATTATCATACCTCACACTTGACACACCCATTATCATACCTCACACTTGACACGCCCATTAGCATACCTTACACTTGACACACCCATTATCATACCTCACACTTGACACGCCCATTAGCATACCTCCTCACTCTTGACACACTATTATCATACCACCTCACACTTGACACGCCCATTAGCATACCTCACATCTGACACACCCATTATCATCACCACACACTTGACACGCCCATTAGCATACCTCACACTTGACACACCCATTATCATACCTCACACTTGACACGCCCATTAGCATACCTCACACTTGACACACCCATTATCATACCTCACACTTGACACACCCATTATCATACCTCACACTTGACACACCCATTATCATACCTCACACTTGACACACCCATTATCATACCTCACACTTGACACATCCATTATCATACCTCACACTTGACACACCCATTATCATACCTCACACTTGACACACCCATTATCATACCTCACACTTGACACACCCATTATCATACCTCACACTTGACACACCCATTATCATACCTCACACTTGACACACCCATTATCATACGTCACACTTAACACACCCATTATCATACCTCACACTTGACACTCCCATTACTATACCTCACACTTGACACACCCATTATCATACCTCACACTTGACACACCCATTATCATACCTCACACTTGACACACCCATTATCATACCTCACACTTGACACACCCATTATCATACCTCACACTTAACACACCCATTATCATACCTCACACTTAACACCCATTACATCACCTCACACTTAACACACCCATTATCATACCTCACACTTGACACACCCATTATCATACCTCACACTTGACACACCCATTATCATACCTCACACTTAACACATCCATTATCATACCTCACACTTGACATGTCTCATGAGAGTGTTTCTTTCCTTACTGACGAGTCTGTTCACTAACTCATCCAGTTAAGGCAATTAGCAAAGGCATGGATGAGTTGTAATGGTCAGTGATTCAGTAATGACAGGCAATCACCATTTTACTTTAAATTGGAAGAATTTGTTGCAAGAATTTGTTGGATCGTTAGATGAGTGAAAGATTTATATATCGGCTGTAAATGTGTTTTATCTCTCTCTCTCTCTCTCTCTCTCTCTCTCTCTCTCTCTCTCTCTCTCTCTCTCTCTCTTTCTCTCTCTCTCTCCTTTTCCCTCTGTTAATCATAGTCGCGTTAAAGGCAGTAGAAGTAATAGTGGAAAGGTAGTAATAGTAATTGTAATAAAAATAGTATATATATATATATATATATATATATATATATATATATATATATATATATATATATATATATATATATATATATATATATATATATACAGAAAAGTGTCTTTGGGTCATCATCTGAGTTTTTGTGTACGGCAGAAATTTGTCTGATCGAATTACGGTTCACTGTCGCCCAGTTCTTCCTATTCTCTCTTTCTCTCTCTCTCTCTCTCTCTCTCTCTCTCTCTCTCTCTCTCTCTCTCTCTCTCTCTCTCTCTCTCTCTCTTCTCTCTCTCTCTCTCTTCTCTTCTCTCTCTCTCTTTTTTTTTTTTTTTTTTTTTTTTTTTTTTTTTTTTTTTTTTTTTGACACAGGGTTTGACAAGGTTAAGGATCCCTAGTTTTATTGACAAGCTATTTACAGTTAAGGATTCCTAACTTTATTGGCAAGTTAAGAGCTGTTACCTACATCAGCTTATTTGAAAGCATTTTTATTGTTATGAGACATACAAGTAGGGAACAGGATGAAGTTAGAGCCATCTGTGGGCCAGCATTTTCATTTGATCAACTGACCTTATCTCGTTGACATCATTATGCTGTACAAATGTGTTCCATACTCGAGTCATCCTGGGTATATATGATCTCAGATGGAGTGATGTTCTGAAGAAGGGTACAGCCAGAGTGAAGTTGCTGCTTTCTGCCCGTCTTGTGGCATAAAAGCTTGTTTCACGCTGTCCTCGAAGTGGATCCAAGTGTGGTACTTTGACAATATTGGCCTTGTACATAACAGTAAGGCCACCCACATCCCTCCTGTGTTGAAGGCTATGCTGAAATGACAGATCAATCCAGGATGGGTCCAGGCGAGAGATGAGACGTCTTGCTCTGTTGTCTACTCTGTCAAGCAGTCGCAGATGAGAGGGGGGCCAGGCAAACCAAGAAAGTGGACCATACTCAAGGTGTGAGCGTACTTGTGCCTCGTACAGAATTTTGCAACCCCTACTGTCAAGCAGATGCGAGATACGGCGAAGTGCTGTAAGCTTCCTGGCTGCCTTGTTTGCAAGATTTACAACATGGTTCTTCATGGTTAGTTTGGAGTCAAATTTCACCCCAAGGATATCAACTTCTTCTCCAGGTGCCAACACCCTCCCATTCATCCTTACTACTGCACCAGCATTACCATCATGGTGCCTAGAGACGATCATCATTTGCGTTTTCTCAGGTGCAAATGTTACTTGCCATCTATTTCCCCAAGCTGATATAGCTCTCAGCTGGTGATTGATGTATCTTAGAGCAGCTGACATTCTCTCTCTCTCTCTCTCTCTCTCTCTCTCTCTCTCTCTCTCTCTCTTTTTTCTTTTTTTTTTGACACAGGGTTTGACAAGGTTAAGGATCCCTAGTTTTATTGACAAGCTATTTACAGGTTAAGGATTCCTAACTTTATTGGCAAGCTAAGAGCTGTTACCTACATCAGCTTATTTGAAACCTTTTTTATTGTTATGAGACATACAAGTAGGGAACAGGATGAAGTTGGAGCCATCTGTGGGCCAGCATTTTCATTTGATCAACTGACCTTATCTCGTTGACATCATTATGCTGTACAAATGTGTTCCATACTCGAGTCATCCTGGGTATATATGATCTCAGATGGAGTGATGTTCTGAAGAAGGGTACAGCCAGAGTGAAGTTGCTGCTTTCTGCCCGTCTTGTGGCATAAAAGCTTGTTTCACGCTGTCCTCGAAGTGGATCCAAGTGTGGTACTTTGACAATATTGGCCTTGTACTTAACAGTAAGGCCACCCACATCCCTCCTGTGTTGAAGGCTCTGCTGAAATGACAGATCTATCCAGGATGGGTCCAGGCGAGAGATGAGACGTCTTGCTCTGTTCTCTACTCTGTCAAGCAGTCGCAGATGAGAGGGGGGCCAGGCAAACCAAGAAAGTGGACCATACTCAAGGTGTGAGCGTACTTGTGCCTCGTACAGAATTTTGCAACCCCTACTGTCAAGCAGATGCGAGATACGGCGAAGTGCTGTAAGCTTCCTGGCTGCCTTGTTTGCAAGATTTACAACATGGTTCTTCATGGTTAGTTTGGAGTCAAATTTCACCCCAAGGATATCAACTTCTTCTCCAGGTGCCAACATCCTCCCATTCATCCTTACTACTGCACCAGCATTACCATCATGGTGCCTAGAGACGATCATCATTTGCGTTTTCTCAGGTGCAAATGTTACTTGCCATCTATTTCCCCAAGCTGATATAGCTCTCAGCTGGTGATTGATGTATCTTAGAGCAGCTGACATTCTCTCTCTCTCTCTCTCTCTCCCTTACCTCTTCCTCCCCCTTTTAGTTGTATTATACCTCTCCTTCTACCTTTTTCACGCATTCCCCTCTATCCTTCTCTTATAACCACTTCCCCTCCCCCTCTCTTTATCCTGCATTTCCCACTTTTCTTCATTAGTCATTCTTCCTCCCTTCTTCTCTTGCTACTTACTCTTCTGTTCCTGTTCTCCCCTTCCACCAGCATCATTCTTACTACCCTCTCTCTCTCCTCATCGCCACTATTTCTTCTCTTTATCGTTGCTCCTTACTACCAGCGTCACCACCACCACCACCATCACCAACAACGACAACATTAGTATTACGACCACGACCATCACCAACAATAACAACATTACCACCACCACCACCACCATCAACATTAGCATCAAACAACAACAACAACGACAACATTGTCACGACCACAACTACTACATCAATAAATACATAATTTACCACAATGATAAAAATCACAATTTACTGGAAAATATTCACCATCTTTCGTACGTTCCCCAGATGGCCTAACCTGAGCCTCATCTTCCTCACAGAACTCTCACCATCTGTTAACCTACCATCTGTTAACAACCTCCCAACAGTTAACAACCTACCAGCAGTTAAAAATTTACCAGGAGTTAAGAAGCAACCAGCTGTTCCACACAAATGAAACACCTGCCAGATGGCTCCCCTGCAGAGACTTGCTCAGGAGTAGGATTTAACAAAAGACTTTACCAACACATCATCATCCCATCCTAAATCCTCCTTGTTACCCTGCAATCCTACTCTCTCTCTCTCTCTCTCTCTCTCTCTCTCTCTCTCTCTCTCTCTCTCTCTCTCTCTCTCTCTCTCTCTCTCTCTCTCTCTCTCTCTCTCTCTCTCTCTCTCCGAGAAAATCCATACATTTATTCGTTTGTAATAAAAATATGGATTAGCGAAGAGGCGGTGCCAGGGGCTGTGAATCGGCCCACGCAATCACGTATAGGTGAGTACACACGCAAACACACACACACACACACACACACATATATATATATATATATATATATATATATATATATATATATATATATATATATATATATATATATATAGATGGGGTCCACCTCTGGTGTAAATTGTGGGACTCACAGCCTCGGAGAAGTGGATAAAAAGGCTTCAAGGAAGAATATTTGGATTTCTTCTGAATCCGTTTGAATATTCCACTTCCCCTACCACCCCATCTTTTAATATATTTTTTTTTACCAATAGGAATTTTTTATTACATAATATGGTACAGAAGATTTAAGATATATATATATATATATATATATATATATATATATATATATATATATATATATATATATATACAGTCTATATATATATATATACATACAGTATATATATATATATACAAAAAGAGAGGTCACTGACAAGCGATTGGTTATGCAAAATACTTCGGAAAGAATGGAGATTGGAAGATGATTTAATTTCCCGTTCTTAAACAGTGAGGCAGTGAGAGAGAGAGAGAGAGAGAGAGAGAGAGAGAGAGAGAGAGAGAGAGAGAGAGAGAGAGAGAGAGAGAGAGAGAGAGAGAGAGAGAGAGAGAGAGAGAGAGAGAGAGAGAGAGAGAGAGAGAGAGAGAGAGAGAGAGAGAATAAAATAACAGGGTAGTGACACGAGATAACACACTGCTGATGACAAACCTGAGATAATTAACAGTAAATAAAACAACTCAGCGAAGAAAACTGAGAATAATTGGAGATTGTATTTATACTCAGTGCTGGAGGTGAGTGTATACGCCTTGTGTATCAGTGCTGGAGGTGAGTGTATACGTCTTGTGTATCAGTGCTGGAGGTGAGTGTATACGTCTTGTGTATCAGTGCTGGAGGTGAGTGTATACGTCTTGTGTATCAGTGCTGGAGGTGAGTGTATACGTCTTGTGTATCAGTGCTGGAGGTGAGTGTATACGTCTTGTGTATCAGTGCTGGAGGTGAGTGTATACGTCTTGTGTATCAGTGCTGGAGGTGAGTGTATACGTCTTGTGTATCAGTGCTGGAGGTGAGTGTATACGTCTTGTGTATCAGTGCTGGAGGTGAGTGTATACGTCTTGTGTATCAGTGCTGGAGGTGAGTGTATACGCCTTGTGTATCAGTGCTGGAGGTGAGTGTATACGTCTTGTGTATCAGTGCTGGAGGTGAGTGTATACGTCTTGTGTATCAGTGCTGGAGGTGAGTGTATACGTCTTGTGTATCAGTGCTGGAGGTGAGTGTATACGTCTTGTGTATCAGTGCTGGAGGTGAGTGTATACGTCTTGTGTATCAGTGCTGGAGGTGAGTGTATACGCCTTGTGTATCAGTGCTGGAGGTGAGTGTATACGTCTTGTGTATCAGTGCTGGAGGTGAGTGTATACGCCTTGTGTATCAGTGCTGGAGGTGAGTGTATACGCCTTGTGTATCAGTGCTGGAGGTGAGTGTATACGTCTTGTGTATCAGTGCTGGAGGTGAGTGTATACGTCTTGTGTATCAGTGCTGGAGGTGAGTGTATACGTCTTGTGTATCAGTGCTGGAGGTGAGTGTATACGCCTTGTGTATCAGTGCTGGAGGTGAGTGTATACGTCTTGTGTATCAGTGCTGGAGGTGAGTGTATACGTCTTGTGTATCAGTGCTGGAGGTGAGTGTATACGTCTTGTGTATCAGTGCTGTAGGTGAGTGTATACGCCTTGTGTATCAGTGCTGGAGGTGAGTGTATACGTCTTGCGTATCAGTGCTGGAGGTGAGTGTATACGCCTTGTGTATCAGTGCTGGAGGTGAGTGTATACGTCTTGTGTATCAGTGCTGGAGGTGAGTGTATACGCCTTGTGTATCAGTGCTGGAGGTGAGTGTATACGCCTTGTGTATCAGTGCTGGAGGTGAGTGTATACGCCTTGTGTATCAGTGCTGGAGGTGAGTGTATACGTCTTGTGTATCAGTGCTGGAGGTGAGTGTATACGCCTTGTGTATCAGTGCTGGAGGTGAGTGTATACGTCTTGTGTATCAGTGCTGGAGGTGAGTGTATACGTCTTGTGTATCAGTGCTGGAGGTGAGTGTATACGTCTTGTGTATCAGTGCTGGAGGTGAGTGTATACGTCTTGTGTATCAGTGCTGGAGGTGAGTGTATACGTCTTGTGTATCAGTGCTGGAGGTGAGTGTATACGTCTTGTGTATCAGTGCTGGAGGTGAGTGTATACGTCTTGTGTATCAGTGCTGGAGGTGAGTGTATACGTCTTGTGTATCAGTGCTGGAGGTGAGTGTATACGTCTTGTGTATCAGTGCTGGAGGTGAGTGTATACGCCTTGTGTATCAGTGCTGGAGGTGAGTGTATACGTCTTGTGTATCAGTGCTGGAGGTGAGTGTATACGTCTTGTGTATCAGTGCTGGAGGTGAGTGTATACGTCTTGTGTATCACTTCTGGAGGTGAGTGTATACGTCTTGTGTATCAGTGCTGGAGGTGAGTGTATACGCCTTGTGTATCAGTGCTGGAGGTGAGTGTATACGCCTTGTGTATCAGTGCTGGAGGTGAGTGTATACGTCTTGTGTATCAGTGCTGGAGGTGAGTGTATACGTCTTGTGTATCAGTGCTGGAGGTGAGTGTATACGCCTTGTGTATCAGTGCTGGAGGTGAGTGTATACGTCTTGTGTATCAGTGCTGGAGGTGAGTGTATACGTCTTGTGTATCAGTGCTGGAGGTGAGTGTATACGCCTTGTGTATCAGTGCTGGAGGTGAGTGTATACGTCTTGTGTATCAGTGCTGGAGGTGAGTGTATACGTCTTGTGTATCAGTGCTGGAGGTGAGTGTATACGCCTTGTGTATCAGTGCTGGAGGTGAGTGTATACGTCTTGTGTATCAGTGCTGGAGGTGAGTGTATACGTCTTGTGTATCAGTGCTGGAGGTGAGTGTATACGTCTTGTGTATCAGTGCTGGAGGTGAGTGTATACGCCTTGTGTATCAGTGCTGGAGGTGAGTGTATACGCCTTGTGTATCAGTGCTGGAGGTGAGTGTATACGTCTTGTGTATCAGTGCTGGAGGTGAGTGTATACGCCTTGTGTATCAGTGCTGGAGGTGAGTGTATACGCCTTGTGTATCAGTGCTGGAGGTGAGTGTATACGTCTTGTGTATCAGTGCTGGAGGTGAGTGTATACGTCTTGTGTATCAGTGCTGGAGGTGAGTGTATACGTCTTGTGTATCAGTGCTGGAGGTGAGTGTATACGTCTTGTGTATCAGTGCTGGAGGTGAGTGTATACGTCTTGTGTATCAGTGCTGGAGGTGAGTGTATACGTCTTGTGTATCAGTGCTGGAGGTGAGTGTATACGTCTTGTGTATCAGTGCTGGAGGTGAGTGTATACGTCTTGTGTATCAGTGCTGGAGGTGAGTGTATACGTCTTGTGTATCAGTGCTGGAGGTGAGTGTATACGTCTTGTGTATCAGTGCTGGAGGTGAGTGTATACGCCTTGTGTATCAGTGCTGGAGGTGAATGTATACGTCTTGTGTATCAGTGCTGGAGGTGAGTGTATACGTCTTGTGTATCAGTGCTGGAGGTGAGTGTATACGTCTTGTGTATCAGTGCTGGAGGTGAGTGTATACGTCTTGTGTATCAGTGCTGGAGGTGAGTGTATACGCCTTGTGTATCAGTGCTGGAGGTGAGTGTATACGTCTTGTCTATCAGTGCTGGAGGTGAGTGTATACGCCTTGTGTATCAGTGCTGGAGGTGAGTGTATACGTCTTGTGTATCAGTGCTGGAGGTGAGTGTATACGTCTTGTGTATCAGTGCTGGAGGTGAGTGTATACGTCTTGTGTATCAGTGCTGGAGGTGAGTGTATACGTCTTGTGTATCAGTGCTGGAGGTGAGTGTATACGTCTTGTGTATCACTGCTGGAGGTGAGTGTATACGTCTTGTGTATCAGTGCTGGAGGTGAGTGTATACGTCTTGTGTATCAGTGCTGGAGGTGAGTGTATACGTCTTGTGTATCAGTGCTGGAGGTGAGTGTATACGTCTTGTGTATCAGTGCTGGAGGTGAGTGTATACGTCTTGTGTATCAGTGCTGGAGGTGAGTGTATACGTCTTGTGTATCAGTGCTGGAGGTGAGTGTATACGTCTTGTGTATCAGTGCTGGAGGTGAGTGTATACGTCTTGTGTATCAGTGCTGGAGGTGAGTGTATACGTCTTGTGTATCAGTGCTGGAGGTGAGTGTATACGTCTTGTGTATCAGTGCTGGAGGTGAGTGTATACGTCTTGTGTATCAGTGCTGGAGGTGAGTGTATACGTCTTGTGTATCAGTGCTGGAGGTGAGTGTATACGCCTTGTGTATCAGTGCTGGAGGTGAGTGTATACGTCTTGTGTATCAGTGCTGGAGGTGAGTGTATACGCCTTGTGTATCAGTGCTGGAGGTGAGTGTATACGTCTTGTGTATCAGTGCTGGAGGTGAGTGTATACGTCTTGTGTATCAGTGCTGGAGGTGAGTGTATACGTCTTGTGTATCAGTGCTGGAGGTGAGTGTATACGTCTTGTGTATCAGTGCTGGAGGTGAGTGTATACGCCTTGTGTATCAGTGCTGGAGGTGAGTGTATACGCCTTGTGTATCAGTGCTGGAGGTGAGTGTATACGTCTTGTGTATCAGTGCTGGAGGTGAGTGTATACGTCTTGTGTATCAGTGCTGGAGGTGAGTGTATACGTCTTGTGTATCAGTGCTGGAGGTGAGTGTATACGTCTTGTGTATCAGTGCTGGAGGTGAGTGTATACGTCTTGTGTATCAGTGCTGGAGGTGAGTGTATACGCCTTGTGTATCAGTGCTGGAGGTGAGTGTATACGTCTTGTGTATCAGTGCTGGAGGTGAGTGTATACGTCTTGTGTATCAGTGCTGGAGGTGAGTGTATACGTCTTGTGTATCAGTGCTGGAGGTGAGTGTATACGTCTTGTGTATCAGTGCTGGAGGTGAGTGTATACGTCTTGCGTATCAGTGCTGGAGGTGAGTGTATACGTCTTGTGTATCAGTGCTGGAGGTGAGTGTATACGCCTTGTGTATCAGTGCTGGAGGTGAGTGTATACGTCTTGTGTATCAGTGCTGGAGGTGAGTGTATACGCCTTGTGTATCAGTGCTGGAGGTGAGTGTATACGTCTTGTGTATCAGTGCTGGAGGTGAGTGTATACGCCTTGTGTATCAGTGCTGGAGGTGAGTGTATACGTCTTGTGTATCAGTGCTGGAGGTGAGTGTATACGCCTTGTGTATCAGTGCTGGAGGTGAGTGTATACGTCTTGTGTATCAGTGCTGGAGGTGAGTGTATACGCCTTGTGTATCAGTGCTGGAGGTGAGTGTATACGTCTTGTGTATCAGTGCTGGAGGTGAGTGTATACGTCTTGTGTATCAGTGCTGGAGGTGAGTGTATACGTCTTGTGTATCAGTGCTGGAGGTGAGTGTATACGTCTTGTGTATCAGTGCTGGAGGTGAGTGTATACGCCTTGTGTATCAGTGCTGGAGGTGAGTGTATACGCCTTGTGTATCAGTGCTGGAGGTGAGTGTATACGTCTTGTGTATCAGTGCTGGAGGTGAGTGTATACGTCTTGTGTATCAGTGCTGGAGGTGAGTGTATACGTCTTGTGTATCAGTGCTGGAGGTGAGTGTATACGCCTTGTGTATCAGTGCTGGAGGTGAGTGTATACGTCTTGTGTATCAGTGCTGGAGGTGAGTGTATACGTCTTGTGTATCAGTGCTGGAGGTGAGTGTATACGCCTTGTGTATCAGTGCTGGAGGTGAGTGTATACGTCTTGTGTATCAGTGCTGGAGGTGAGTGTATACGTCTTGTGTATCAGTGCTGGAGGTGAGTGTATACGTCTTGTGTATCAGTGCTGGAGGTGAGTGTATACGTCTTGTGTATCAGTGCTGGAGGTAAGTGTATACGCCTTGTGTATCAGTGCTGGAGGTGAGTGTATACGCCTTGTGTATCAGTGCTGGAGGTGAGTGTATACGTCTTGTGTATCAGTGCTGGAGGTGAGTGTATACGTCTTGTGTATCAGTGCTGGAGGTGAGTGTATACGCCTTGTGTATCAGTGCTGGAGGTGAGTGTATACGCCTTGTGTATCAGTGCTGGAGGTGAGTGTATACGTCTTGTGTATCAGTGCTGGAGGTGAGTGTATACGTCTTGTGTATCAGTGCTGGAGGTGAGTGTATACGTCTTGTGTATCAGTGCTGGAGGTGAGTGTATACGTCTTGTGTATCAGTGCTGGAGGTGAGTGTATACGTCTTGTGTATCACTGCTGGAGGTGAGTGTATACGTCTTGTGTATCAGTGCTGGAGGTGAGTGTATACGTCTTGTCTATCAGTGCTGGAGGTGAGTGTATACGTCTTGTGTATCAGTGCTGGAGGTGAGTGTATACGTCTTGTGTATCAGTGCTGGAGGTGAGTGTATACGTCTTGTGTATCAGTGCTGGAGGTGAGTGTATACGTCTTGTGTATCAGTGCTGGAGGTGAGTGTATACGTCTTGTGTATCAGTGCTGGAGGTGAGTGTATACGTCTTGTGTATCAGTGCTGGAGGTGAGTGTATACGTCTTGTGTATCAGTGCTGGAGGTGAGTGTATACGTCTTGTGTATCAGTGCTGGAGGTGAGTGTATACGTCTTGTGTATCAGTGCTGGAGGTGAGTGTATACGTCTTGTGTATCAGTGCTGGAGGTGAGTGTATACGCCTTGTGTATCAGTGCTGGAGGTGAGTGTATACGTCTTGTGTATCAGTGCTGGAGGTGAGTGTATACGCCTTGTGTATCAGTGCTGGAGGTGAGTGTATACGTCTTGTGTATCAGTGCTGGAGGTGAGTGTATACGTCTTGTGTATCAGTGCTGGAGGTGAGTGTATACGTCTTGTGTATCAGTGCTGGAGGTGAGTGTATACGTCTTGTGTATCAGTGCTGGAGGTGAGTGTATACGCCTTGTGTATCAGTGCTGGAGGTGAGTGTATACGCCTTGTGTATCAGTGCTGGAGGTGAGTGTATACGTCTTGTGTATCAGTGCTGGAGGTGAGTGTATACGTCTTGTGTATCAGTGCTGGAGGTGAGTGTATACGTCTTGTGTATCAGTGCTGGAGGTGAGTGTATACGTCTTGTGTATCAGTGCTGGAGGTGAGTGTATACGTCTTGTGTATCAGTGCTGGAGGTGAGTGTATACGCCTTGTGTATCAGTGCTGGAGGTGAGTGTATACGTCTTGTGTATCAGTGCTGGAGGTGAGTGTATACGTCTTGTGTATCAGTGCTGGAGGTGAGTGTATACGTCTTCTGTATCAGTGCTGGAGGTGAGTGTATACGTCTTGTGTATCAGTGCTGGAGGTGAGTGTATACGTCTTGCGTATCAGTGCTGGAGGTGAGTGTATACGTCTTGTGTATCAGTGCTGGAGGTGAGTGTATACGCCTTGTGTATCAGTGCTGGAGGTGAGTGTATACGTCTTGTGTATCAGTGCTGGAGGTGAGTGTATACGTCTTGTGTATCAGTGCTGGAGGTGAGTGTATACGTCTTGTGTATCAGTGCTGGAGGTGAGTGTATACGCCTTGTGTATCAGTGCTGGAGGTGAGTGTATACGTCTTGTGTATCAGTGCTGGAGGTGAGTGTATACGTCTTGTGTATCAGTGCTGGAGGTGAGTGTATACGTCTTGTGTATCAGTGCTGGAGGTGAGTGTATACGCCTTGTGTATCAGTGCTGGAGGTGAGTGTATACGTCTTGTGTATCAGTGCTGGAGGTGAGTGTATACGTCTTGTGTATCAGTGCTGGAGGTGAGTGTATACGCCTTGTGTATCAGTGCTGGAGGTGAGTGTATACGTCTTGTGTATCAGTGCTGGAGGTGAGTGTATACGTCTTGTGTATCAGTGCTGGAGGTGAGTGTATACGTCTTGTGTATCAGTGCTGGAGGTGAGTGTATACGCCTTGTGTATCAGTGCTGGAGGTGAGTGTATACGTCTTGTGTATCAGTGCTGGAGGTGAGTGTATACGTCTTGTGTATCAGTGCTGGAGGTGAGTGTATACGTCTTGTGTATCAGTGCTGGAGGTGAGTGTATACGCCTTGTGTATCAGTGCTGGAGGTGAGTGTATACGTCTTGTGTATCAGTGCTGGAGGTGAGTGTATACGCCTTGTGTATCAGTGCTGGAGGTGAGTGTATACGTCTTGTGTATCAGTGCTGGAGGTGAGTGTATACGCCTTGTGTATCAGTGCTGGAGGTGAGTGTATACGCCTTGTGTATCAGTGCTGGAGGTGAGTGTATACGCCTTGTGTATCAGTGCTGGAGGTGAGTGTATACGTCTTGTGTATCAGTGCTGGAGGTGAGTGTATACGCCTTGTGTATCAGTGCTGGAGGTGAGTGTATACGCCTTGTGTATCAGTGCTGGAGGTGAGTGTATACGCCTTGTGTATCAGTGCTGGAGGTGAGTGTATACGTCTTGTGTATCAGTGCTGGAGGTGAGTGTATACGCCTTGTGTATCGGTGCTGGAGGTGAGTGTATACGTCTTGTGTATCAGTGCTGGAGGTGAGTGTATACGCCTTGTGTATCAGTGCTGGAGGTGAGTGTATACGCCTTGCGTATCAGTGCTGGAGGTGAGTGTATACGCATTGTGTATCAGTGCTGGAGGTGAGTATATACGTCTTGTGTATCAGTGCTGGAGGTGAGTGTATACGTCTTGTGTATCAGTGCTGGAGGTGAGTGTATACGCCTTGTGTATCAGTGCTGGAGGTGAGTGTATACGCCTTGCGTATCAGTGCTGGAGGTGAGTGTATACGTCTTGCGTATCAGTGCTGGAGGTGAGTGTATACGTCTTGTGTATCAGTGCTGGAGGTGAGTGTATACGTCTTGTGTATCAGTGCTGGAGGTGAGTGTATACGTCTTGTGTATCAGTGCTGGAGGTGAGTGTATACGCCTTGTGTATCAGTGCTGGAGGTGAGTGTATACGTCTTGCGTATCAGTGCTGGAGGTGAGTGTATACGCCTTGTGTATCAGTGCTGGAGGTGAGTGTATACGTCTTGCGTATCAGTGCTGGAGGTGAGTGTATACGTCTTGTGTATCAGTGCTGGAGGTGAGTGTATACGTCTTGTGTATCAGTGCTGGAGGTGAGTGTATACGCCTTGTGTATCAGTGCTGGAGGTGAGTGTATACGTCTTGTGTATCAGTGCTGGAGGTGAGTGTATACGTCTTGTGTATCAGTGCTGGAGGTGAGTGTATACGTCTTGCGTATCAGTGCTGGAGGTGAGTGTATACGTCTTGTGTATCAGTGCTGGAGGTGAGTGTATACGCCTTGTGTATCAGTGCTGGAGGTGAGTGTATACGTCTTGTGTATCAGTTCTGGAGGTGAGTGTATACGTCTTGTGTATCAGTGCTGGAGGTGAGTGTATACGTCTTGCGTATCAGTGCTGGAGGTGAGTGTATACGTCTTGTGTATCAGTGCTGGAGGTGAGTGTATACGCCTTGTGTATCAGTGCTGGAGGTGAGTGTATACGTCTTGTGTATCAGTGCTGGAGGTGAGTGTATACGTCTTGTGTATCAGTGCTGGAGGTGAGTGTATACGTCTTGCGTATCAGTGCTGGAGGTGAGTGTATACGTCTTGTGTATCAGTGCTGGAGGTGAGTGTATACGTCTTGTGTATCAGTGCTGGAGGTGAGTGTATACGCCTTGTGTATCAGTGCTGGAGGTGAGTGTATACGTCTTGTGTATCAGTGCTGGAGGTGAGTGTATACGTCTTGTGTATCAGTGCTGGAGGTGAGTGTATACGCCTTGTGTATCAGAGCTGGAGGTGAGTGTATACGTCTTGCGTATCAGTGCTGGAGGTGAGTGTATACGTCTTGCGTATCAGTGCTGGAGGTGAGTGTATACGTCTTGTGTATCAGTGCTGGAGGTGAGTGTATACGTCTTGCGTATCAGTGCTGGAGGTGAGTGTATACGCCTTGTGTATCAGTGCTGGAGGTGAGTGTATACGTCTTGTGTATCAGTGCTGGAGGTGAGTGTATACGTCTTGTGTATCAGTGCTGGAGGTGAGTGTATACGCCTTGTGTATCAGTGCTGGAGGTGAGTGTATACGCCTTGTGTATCAGTGCTGGAGGTGAGTGTATACGTCTTGTGTATCAGTGCTGGAGGTGAGTGTATACGTCTTGTGTATCAGTGCTGGAGGTGAGTGTATACGTCTTGTGTATCAGTGCTGGAGGTGAGTGTATACGCCTTGTGTATCAGTGCTGGAGGTGAGTGTATACGTCTTGTGTATCAGTGCTGGAGGTGAGTGTATACGTCTTGTGTATCACTGCTGGAGGTGAGTGTATACGTCTTGTGTATCAGTGCTGGAGGTGAGTGTATACGCCTTGTGTATCAGTGCTGGAGGTGAGTGTATACGTCTTGTGTATCAGTGCTGGAGGTGAGTGTATACGTCTTGTGTATCAGTGCTGGAGGTGAGTGTATACGCCTTGCGTATCAGTGCTGGAGGTGAGTGTATACGTCTTGTGTATCAGTGCTGGAGGTGAGTGTATACGTCTTGTGTATCAGTGCTGGAGGTGAGTGTATACGTCTTGTGTATCAGTGCTGGAGGTGAGTGTATACGTCTTGTGTATCACTGCTGGAGGTGAGTGTATACGTCTTGTGTATCACTGCTGGAGGTGAGTGTATACGTCTTGTGTATCAGTGCTGGAGGTGAGTGTATACGTCTTGTGTATCAGTGCTGGAGGTGAGTGTATACGTCTTGTGTATCAGTGCTGGAGGTGAGTGTATACGTCTTGTGTATCACTGCTGGAGGTGAGTGTATACGCCTTGCGTATCAGTGCTGGAGGTGAGTGTATACGCCTTGTGTATCAGTGCTGGAGGTGAGTGTATACGTCTTGTGTATCAGTGCTGGAGGTGAGTGTATACGTCTTGTGTATCAGTGCTGGAGGTGAGTGTATACGTCTTGTGTATCACTGCTGGAGGTGAGTGTATACGCCTTGTGTATCAGTGCTGGAGGTGAGTGTATACGCCTTGTGTATCGGTGCTGGAGGTGAGTGTATACGTCTTGTGTATCACTGCTGGAGGTGAGTGTATACGCCTTGAGTATCAGTGCTGGAGGTGAGTGTATACGTCTTGTGTATCAGTGCTGGAGGTGAGTGTATACGTCTTGTGTATCAGTGCTGGAGGTGAGTGTATACGCCTTGTGTATCAGTGCTGGAGGTGAGTGTATACGCCTTGTGTATCAGTGCTGGAGGTGAGTGTATACGCCTTGTGTATCAGTGCTGGAGGTGAGTGTATACGTCTTGTGTATCAGTGCTGGAGGTGAGTGTATACGCCTTGCGTATCAGTGCTGGAGGTGAGTGTATACGCCTTGCGTATCAGTGCTGGAGGTGAGTGTATACGCCTTGTGTATCAGTGCTGGAGGTGAGTGTATACGCCTTGTGTATCAGTGCTGGAGGTGAGTGTATACGTCTTGTGTATCAGTGCTGGAGGTGAGTGTATACGCCTTGTGTATCAGTGCTGGAGGTGAGTGTATACGCCTTGCGTATCAGTGCTGGAGGTGAGTGTATACGCCTTGCGTATCAGTGCTGGAGGTGAGTGTATACGCCTTGTGTATCAGTGCTGGAGGTGAGTGTATACGCCTTGTGTATCAGTGCTGGAGGTGAGTGTATACGTCTTGTGTATCAGTGCTGGAGGTGAGTGTATACGCCTTGTGTATCAGTGCTGGAGGTGAGTGTATACGCCTTGTGTATCAGTGCTGGAGGTGAGTGTATACGTCTTGTGTATCAGTGCTGGAGGTGAGTGTATACGCCTTGTGTATCAGTGCTGGAGGTGAGTGTATACGTCTTGTGTATCAGTGCTGGAGGTGAGTGTATACGCCTTGTGTATCAGTGCTGGAGGTGAGTGTATACGTCTTGTGTATCAGTGCTGGAGGTGAGTGTATACGCCTTGTGTATCAGTGCTGGAGGTGAGTGTATACGTCTTGTGTATCAGTGCTGGAGGTGAGTGTATACGCCTTGTGTATCAGTGCTGGAGGTGAGTGTATACGTCTTGTGTATCAGTGCTGGAGGTGAGTGTATACGTCTTGTGTATCAGTGCTGGAGGTGAGTGTATACGTCTTGTGTATCAGTGCTGGAGGTGAGTGTATACGTCTTGTGTATCAGTGCTGGAGGTGAGTGTATACGTCTTGTGTATCAGTGCTGGAGGTGAGTGTATACGCCTTGTGTATCAGTGCTGGAGGTGAGTGTATACGTCTTGTGTATCACTGCTGGAGGTGAGTGTATACACCTTGTGTATCAGTGCTGGAGGTGAGTGTATACGCCTTGTGTATCAGTGCTGGAGGTGAGTGTATACGCCTTGCGTATCAGTGCTGGAGGTGAGTGTATACGCCTTGTGTATCAGTGCTGGAGGTGAGTGTATACGCCTTGTGTATCAGTGCTGGAGGTGAGTGTATACGCCTTGCGTATCAGTGCTGGAGGTGAGTGTATACGCCTTGTGTATCAGTGCTGGAGGTGAGTGTATACGCCTTGTGTATCAGTGCTGGAGGTGAGTGTATACGTCTTGTGTATCAGTGCTGGAGGTGAGTGTATACGTCTTGTGTATCAGTGCTGGAGGTGAGTGTATACGTCTTGTGTATCAGTGCTGGAGGTGAGTGTATACGTCTTGTGTATCAGTGCTGGAGGTGAGTGTATACGTCTTGTGTATCAGTGCTGGAGGTGAGTGTATACGTCTTGTGTATCAGTGCTGGAGGTGAGTGTATACGTCTTGTGTATCAGTGCTGGAGGTGAGTGTATACGCCTTGTGTATCAGTGCTGGAGGTGAGTGTATACGTCTTGTGTATCAGTGCTGGAGGTGAGTGTATACGTCTTGTGTATCAGTGCTGGAGGTGAGTGTATACGCCTTGTGTATCAGTGCTGGAGGTGAGTGTATACGTCTTGTGTATCAGTGCTGGAGGTGAGTGTATACGTCTTGTGTATCAGTGCTGGAGGTGAGTGTATACGTCTTGTGTATCAGTGCTGGAGGTGAGTGTATACGTCTTGTGTATCAGTGCTGGAGGTGAGTGTATACGTCTTGTGTATCAGTGCTGGAGGTGAGTGTATACGTCTTGTGTATCAGTGCTGGAGGTGAGTGTATACGTCTTGTGTATCAGTGCTGGAGGTGAGTGTATACGTCTTGTGTATCAGTGCTGGAGGTGAGTGTATACGTCTTGTGTATCAGTGCTGGAGGTGAGTGTATACGCCTTGTGTATCAGTGCTGGAGGTGAGTGTATACGTCTTGTGTATCAGTGCTGGAGGTGAGTGTATACGTCTTGTGTATCAGTGCTGGAGGTGAGTGTATACGCCTTGTGTATCAGTGCTGGAGGTGAGTGTATACGTCTTGTGTATCAGTGCTGGAGGTGAGTGTATACGTCTTGTGTATCAGTGCTGGAGGTGAGTGTATACGTCTTGTGTATCAGTGCTGGAGGTGAGTGTATACGTCTTGTGTATCAGTGCTGGAGGTGAGTGTATACGCCTTGTGTATCAGTGCTGGAGGTGAGTGTATACGCCTTGTGTATCAGTGCTGGAGGTGAGTGTATACGTCTTGTGTATCAGTGCTGGAGGTGAGTGTATACGTCTTGTGTATCAGTGCTGGAGGTGAGTGTATACGCCTTGTGTATCAGTGCTGGAGGTGAGTGTATACGCCCTATATATCAGTGCTGGAGGTGAGTGTATACGCCTTGTGTATCAGTGCTGGAGGTGAGTATATACGCCTTGTGTATCAGTGCTGGAGGTGAGTATATACGCCTTGTGTATCAGTGCTGGAGGTGAGTATATACGCCTTATATATCAGTGCTGGAGGTGAGTGTATACGCCTTATATATCAGTGCTGGAGGTGAGTGTATACGCCTTGTGTATCAGTGCTGGAGGTGAGTATATACGCCTTGTGTATCAGTGCTGGAGGTGAGTATATACGCCTTGTGTATCAGTGCTGGAGGTGAGTATATACGCCTTATATATCAGTGCTGGAGGTGAGTGTTTACGCCTTGTGTATCAGTGCTGGAGGTGAGTATATACGCCTTGTGTATCAGTGCTGGAGGTGAGTGTATACGCCTTGTGTATCAGTGCTGGAGGTGAGTATATACGCCTTATATATCAGTGCTGGAGGTGAGTGTATACGCCTTGTGTATCAGTGCTGGAGGTGAGTATATACGCCTTATATATCAGTGCTGGAGGTGAGTGTATACGCCTTGTGTATCAGTGCTGGAGGTGAGTGTATACGCCTTGTGTATCAGTGCTGGAGGTGAGTGTATACGTCTTGTGTATCAGTGCTGGAGGTGAGTGTATACGCCTTGTGTATCAGTGCTGGAGGTGAGTGTATACGCCTTGTGTATCAGTGCTGGAGGTGAGTGTATACGTCTTGTGTATCAGTGCTGGAGGTGAGTGTATACGTCTTGTGTATCAGTGCTGGAGGTGAGTGTATACGCCTTGTGTATCAGTGCTGGAGGTGAGTGTATACGTCTTGTGTATCAGTGCTGGAGGTGAGTGTATACGCCTTGTGTATCAGTGCTGGAGGTGAGTGTATACGCCTTGTGTATCAGTGCTGGAGGTGAGTATATACGCCTTGTGTATCAGTGCTGGAGGTCAGTATATACGCCTTGTGTATCAGTGCTGGAGGTCAGTATATACGCCTTGTGTATCAGTGCTGGAGGTGAGTATATACGCCTTGTGTATCAGTGCTGGAGGTGAGTGTATACGCCTTGTGTATCAGTGCTGGAGGTGAGTGTATACGCCTTGTGTATCAGTGCTGGAGGTGAGTATATACGCCTTGTGTATCAGTGCTGGAGGTCAGTATATACGCCTTGTGTATCAGTGCTGGAGGTGAGTATATACGCCTTGTGTATCAGTGCTGGAGGTGAGTGTATACGCCTTGTGTATCAGTGCTGGAGGTGAGTATATACGCCTTATATATCAGTGCTGGAGGTGTATATACGCCTTATATATCAGTGCTGGAGACGAGGATGTGTCTAATAACGCTACCTAATACCGGTAACTATTACCAGTACAATATACCAATATCTAATGAGAGTACAATTTACCAGTACAATGTACCAGTACATCATACCAGTACAATGTACCAGTACATAATACAAGTACATAATACCAGTACCTACCTTCCTACCTGGAGTCTACCTGGAGGGCATTCCGGGGATCAACGTCCCCGCGGTCCGGTCCACGACCAGGCCTCCCGGTGGATCAGGGCCTGATCAACGAGGCTGTTACTGCTGGCCGCACGTAATCCAACGTACGAACCACAGCCCGGCTGATCCGGCACCGTCTTTAGGTCTCTGTCTAGCTCCCTCTTGAAGACAACCAGGGGTCTTCCCGTAATGCCTCTTATTGCTGTTGGGAGACTGTTGAACAGTCTTGGGCCCCGGAAACTTATTGTGTTTTCTCTTAGTGTACCAGTGACGCCCTTACTTTTCACTGGGGGTATGTTGCATCGCCTGCCAAGTCTTTTGCTTTCGTATGGTGTAGATTATGATATATCTCTCTCGCCTGCGCTCTAGTGAGTACAAGTCAAGTGCTTCCAGGCGCTCCCAGTAGTTAAGGTGTTTGATGGAACTTATACGTGCAGTATACGCACGTATACTGAAATTTCACCTGCCTTGAATGGGGATGTTAATGTACAGCAGTATTCCAGCCTAGAAAGAATAAGTGATTTAAAAAGGATCATCATTGGCTTAGCATCTCTTGTCTTGAATGTTCTCATTATCCATCCTATCAGTTTCCTAGCAGATGTGATAGTGGCATTGTTGTGATCCTTGAAGGTGAGATCCTCTGACATTACCACTCCCAGGTCTCTCACATTACCTAATTCCAATATTTGATACCAATAAAATGTACCAGTACCTATATAATTACCGAATACCAGTTGGACCTGTCTCAAGAGTATTATTACTGTTGCTAAACCGATAATTCTTCTCCCGGAAATAATTATTAAAAACAGAGAAAATATAATGCCATCTCACAGCATAATTACACCTAGTTACCTTACTATAAAAGAGAAGGTAATCGTGATGCCATTAGCCGCAAGGAACTCACTTCTATCGTGTTTTACGTATTTACGCAATGTTTTGCTGAGCCTGAAGGCACTTACACGTAGGCCTGTCAGGTTCAGAATTAACCATACCACGGGAGGGGTTTGAACCTGCGGTCAGAGAGTCTCTAAACTCCAGACCGCGGGTTCGAACCCCATCCGTGGGGTTGAGAATTGTTTGCTGGTGTGAAAAGGTCACTCATGGTCAGACAGGCACATGACGGTTCGGCATTTTTGTGGCTGGTGATAATTAAGGCTGGAATGTTAACTGGGAAGCTGCTTCCCTTATTTATGAGATGTTAAAAACGGCTGGATGAGTAACGTTTACCTCAGCAGCCAGTTCCAGCCTCTCGCAAGGCCAGTGTATAGCTGATGTTAACTACTCTTGCGCTCAGGGTTACTTGCTGCACCTGACTTTGTTACTACACCAGAGTTACTTGCTGCACCTGACTTTGTTACTACACCAGGGTTACTTGCTGCACCTGACTTTGTTACTACACCAGAGTTACTTGCTGCACCTGACTTTGTTACTACACCAGGGTTACTTGCTGCACCTGACTTTGTTACTACACCAGAGTTACTTGCTGCACCTGACTTTGTTACTACACCAGGGTTACTTGCTGCACCTGACTTTGTTACTACACCAGGGTTACTTGCTGCACCTGACTTTGTTACTACACCAGGGTTACTTGCTGCACTTGACTTTGTTACTACACCAGAGTTACTTGCTGCACCTGACTTTGTTACTACACCAGAGTTACTTGCTGCACCTGACTTTGTTACTACACCAGAGTTACTTGCTGCACCTGACTTTGTTACTACACCAGAGTTACTTGCTGCACCTGACTTTGTTACTACACCAGGGTTACTTGCTGCACCTGACTTTGTTACTACACCAGAGTTACTTGCTGCACCTGACTTTGTTACTACACCAGAGTTACTTGCTGCACCTGACTTTGTTACTACACCAGGGTTACTTGCTGCACCTGACTTTGTTACTACACCAGGGTTACTTGCTGCACCTGACTTTGTTACTACACCAGGGTTACTTGCTGCACCTGACTTTGTTAATACACCAGAGTTACTTGCTGCACCTGACTTTGTTACTACACCAGGGTTACTTGCTGCACCTGACTTTGTTACTACACCAGGGTTACTTGCTGCACCTGACTTTGTTACTACACCAGAGTTACTTGCTGCACCTGACTTTGTTACTACACCAGAGTTACTTGCTGCACCTGACTTTGTTACTACACCAGGGTTACTTGCTGCACCTGACTTTGTTACTACACCAGAGTTACTTGCTGGACCTGACTTTGTTACTACACCAGGGTTACTTGCTGCACCTGACTTTGTTACTACACCAGAGTTACTTGCTGCACCTGACTTTGTTACTACACCAGGGTTACTTGCTGCACCTGACTTTGTTACTACACCAGGGTTACTTGCTGCACCTGACTTTGTTACTACACCAGAGTTACTTGCTGCACCTGACTTTGTTACTACACCAGAGTTACTTGCTGCACCTGACTTTGTTACTACACCAGAGTTACTTGCTGCACCTGACTTTGTTACTACACCAGAGTTACTTGCTGCACCTGACTTTGTTACTACACCAGGGTTACTTGCTGCACCTGACTTTGTTACTACACCAGGGTTACTTGCTGCACCTGACTTTGTTACTACACCAGAGTTACTTGCTGGACCTGACTTTGTTACTACACCAGGGTTACTTGCTGCACCTGACTTTGTTACTACACCAGAGTTACTTGCTGCACCTGACTTTGTTACTACACCAGGGTTACTTGCTGCACCTGACTTTGTTACTACACCAGGGTTACTTGCTGCACCTGACTTTGTTACTACACCAGAGTTACTTGCTGCACCTGACTTTGTTACTACACCAGAGTTACTTGCTGCACCTGACTTTGTTACTACACCAGGGTTACTTGCTGCACCTGACTTTGTTACTACACCAGGGTTACTTGCTGCACCTGACTTTGTTACTACACCAGAGTTACTTGCTGCACCTGACTTTGTTACTACACCAGAGTTACTTGCTGCACCTGACTTTGTTACTACACCAGGGTTACTTGCTGCACCTGACTTTGTTACTACACCAGAGTTACTTGCTGGACCTGACTTTGTTACTACACCAGGGTTACTTGCTGCACCTGACTTTGTTACTACACCAGAGTTACTTGCTGCACCTGACTTTGTTACTACACCAGGGTTACTTGCTGCACCTGACTTTGTTACTACACCAGAGTTACTTGCTGCACCTGACTTTGTTACTACACCAGGGTTACTTGCTGCACCTGACTTTGTTACTACACCAGAGTTACTTGCTGCACCTGACTTTGTTACTACACCAGAGTTACTTGCTGCACCTGACTTTGTTACTACACCAGGGTTACTTGCTGCACCTGACTTTGTTACTACACCAGAGTTACTTGCTGCACCTGACTTTGTTACTACACCAGGGTTACTTGCTGCACCTGACTTTGTTACTACACCAGAGTTACTTGCTGCACCTGACTTTGTTACTACACCAGAGTTACTTGCTGCACTTGACTTTGTTACTACACCAGGGTTACTTGCTGGACCTGACTTTGTTACTACACCAGAGTTACTTGCTGCACCTGACTTTGTTACTACACCAGAGTTACTTGCTGCACCTGACTTTGTTACTACACCAGAGTTACTTGCTGCACCTGACTTTGTTACTACACCAGAGTTACTTGCTGCACCTGACTTTGTTACTACACCAGGGTTACTTGCTGCACCTGACTTTGTTACTACACCAGAGTTACACGCTGCACCTGACTTTGTTACTACACCAGAGTTACTTGCTGCACCTGACTTTGTTACTACACCAGAGTTACTTGCTGCACCTGACTTTGTTACTACACCAGGGTTACTTGCTACACCTGACTTTGTTACTACACCAGAGTTACTTGCTGCACTTGACTTTGTTACTACACCAGGGTTACTTGCTGCACCTGACTTTGTTACTACACCAGAGGTACTTGCTGCACCTGACTTTGTTACTACACCAGAGTTACTTGCTGCACCTGACTTTGTTATTACACCAGAGTTACTTGCTGCACCTGACTTTGTTACTACACCAGGGTTACTTGCTGCACCTGACTTTGTTAATACACCAGAGTTACTTGCTGCACCTGACTTTGTTACTACACCAGAGTTACTTGCTGCACTTGACTTTGTTACTACACCAGAGTTACTTGCTGCACTTGACTTTGTTACTACACCAGAGTTACTTGCTGCACTTGACTTTGTTACTACACCAGAGTTACTTGCTGCACTTGACTTTGTTACTACACCAGAGTTACTTGCTGCACTTGACTTTGTTACTACACCAGAGTTACTTGCTGCACTTGACTTTGTTACTACACCAGAGTTACTTGCTGCACTTGACTTTGTTACTACACCAGAGTTACTTGCTGCACCTGACTTTGTTACTACACCAGGGTTACTTGCTTTACCTGACTTTGTTACTACACCAGAGTTACTTGCTGCGCTTGACTTTGTTACTACACCAGAGTTACTTGCTGCACCTGACTTTGTTACTACACCAGGGTTACTTGCTGCACCTGACTTTGTTACTACACCAGGGTTACTTGCTGCACTTGACTTTGTTACTACACCAGAGTTGCTTGCTGGACCTGACTTTGTTACTACACCAGAGTTACTTGCTGCACCTGACTTTGTTACTACACCAGAGTTACTTGCTGGACCTGACTTTGTTACTACACCAGGGTTACTTGCTGCACTTGACTTTGTTACTACACCAGAGTTACTTGCTGCACCTGACTTTGTTACTACACCAGAGTTACTTGCTGCACCTGACTTTGTTACTACACCAGGGTTACTTGCTGCACCTGACTTTGTTACTACACCAGAGTTACTTGCTGGACCTGACTTTGTTACTACACCAGAGTTACTTGCTGCACCTGACTTTGTTACTACACCAGAGTTACTTGCTGGACCTGACTTTGTTACTACACCAGAGTTACTTGCTGCACCTGACTTTGTTACTACACCAGAGTTACTTGCTGTACCTGACTTTGTTACTACACCAGGGTTACTTGCTGCACCTGACTTTGTTACTACATCAGAGTTACTTGCTGCACCTGACTTTGTTACTACACCAGGGTTACTTGCTGCACCTGAATTTGTTACTACACCAGAGTTACTTGCTGGACCTGACTTTGCTACTACACCAGAGTTACTTGCTGCACTTGACTTTGTTACTACACCAGAGTTACTTGCTGCACCTGACTTTGTTACTACATCAGAGTTACTTGCTGCACCTGACTTTGTTACTACACCAGAGTTACTTGCTGCACCTGACTTTGTTACTACACCAGAGTTACTTGCTGCACCTGACTTTGTTACTACACCAGGGTTACTTGCTGGACCTGACTTTGTTACTACACCAGAGTTACTTGCTGCACCTGACTTTGTTACTACACCAGGGTTACTTGCTGGACCTGACTTTGTTACTACACCAGAGTTACTTGCTGCACCTGACTTTGTTACTACACCAGGGTTACTTGCTGCACCTGACTTTGTTACTACACCAGAGTTACTTGTTGGACCTGACTTTGTTACTACACCAGAGTTACTTGCTGGACCTGACTTTGTTACTACACCAGAGTTACTTGCTGGACCTGACTTTGTTACTACACCAGAGTTACTTGCTGCAACTGACTTTGTTACTACACCAGGGTTACTTGCTGGACCTGACTTTGTTACTACACCAGAGTTACTTGCTGCACCTGACTTTGCTACTACACCAGAGTTACTTGCTGCACCTGGCTTTGTTACTACACCAGAGTTACTTGCTGGACCTGACTTTGTTACTACACCAGAGTTACTTGCTGCACCTGACTTTGTTACTACACCAGAGTTACTTGCTGCTCCTGACTTTGTTACTACACCAGAGTTACTTGCTGCACCTGACTTTGTTACTACACCAGAGTTACTTGCTGCACCTGACTTTGTTACTACACCAGAGTTACTTGCTGCACCTGACTTTGTTACTACACCAGAGTTATTTGCTGGACCTGACTTTGTTACTACACCAGGGTTACTTGCTGCACCTGACTTTGTTACTACACCAGAGTTACTTGCTGCACCTGACTTTGTTACTACACCAGAGTTACTTGCTGGACCTGACTTTGTTACTACACCAGAGTTACTTGCTGAACCTGACTTTGTTACTACACCAGGGTTACTTGCTGCACATGACTTTGTTACTACACCAGCGTTACTTGCTGCACCTGACTTTGTTACTACACCAGAGTTACTTGCTGGACCTGACTTTGTTAGTACACCAGGGTTACTTGCTGCACCTGACTTTGTTACTACACCAGAGTTACTTGCTGCACCTGACTTTGTTACTACACCAGGGTTACTTGCTGCACCTGACTTTGTTACTACACCAGAGTTACTTGCTGCACCTGACTTTGTTACTACACCAGAGTTACTTGCTGGACCTGACTTTGTTACTACACCAGAGTTACTTGCTGAACCTGACTTTGTTACTACACCAGGGTTACTTGCTGCACCTGACTTTGTTACTACACCAGAGTTACTTGCTGCACCTGACTTTGTTACTACACCAGGGTTACTTGCTGCACCTGACTTTGTTATTACACCAGAGTTACTTGCTGCACCTGACTTTGTTACTACACCAGAGTTACTTGCTGCACCTGACTTTGTTACTACACCAGGGTTACTTGCTGCACCTGACTTTGTTACTACACCAGAGTTACTTGCTGCACCTGACTTTGTTACTACACCAGGGTTACTTGCTGCACCTGACTTTGTTACTACACCAGAGTTACTTGCTGCACCTGACTTTGTTACTACACCAGAGTTACTTGCTGCAACTGACTTTGTTATTACACCAGAGTTACTTGCTGCACCTGACTTTGTTACTACACCAGAGTTACTTGCTGCACCTGACTTTGTTACTACACCAGAGTTACTTGCTGCACATGACTTTGTTACTACACCAGGGTTACTTGCTGCACCTGACTTTGTTACTACACAAGAGTTACTTGCTGCACTTGACTTTGTTACTACACAAGAGTTACTTGCTGCACCTGACTTTGTTACTACACAAGAGTTACTTGCTGCACCTGACTTTGTTACTACACAAGAGTTACTTGCTGCACCTGACTTTGTTACTGCACCAGAGTTACTTGCTGCACCTGACTTTGTTACTACACCAGAGTTACTTGCTGGACCTGACTTTGTTACTACACCAGAGTTACTTGCTGCACCTGACTTTGTTACTACACCAGAGTTACTTGCTGCACCTGACTTTGTTACTACACCAGAGTTACTTGCTGGACATGACCTTGTTACTACACAAGAGTTACTTGCTGCACTTGACTTTGTTACTACACAAGAGTTACTTGCTGCACCTGACTTTGTTACTGCACCAGAGTTACTTGCTGCACCTGACTTTGTTACTACACCAGAGTTACTTGCTGCACCTGACTTTGTTACTACACCAGAGTTACTTGCTGGACCTGACTTTGTTACTACACCAGAGTTACTTGCTGCACCTGACTTTGTTACTACACCAGAGTTACTTGCTGCACCTGACTTTGTTACTACACCAGAGTTACTTGCTGGACATGACCTTGTTACTACACAAGAGTTACTTGCTGCACTTGACTTTGTTACTGCACCAGTTACTTGCTAGATCTGTCTTTACTACTATACCAGAGTTACTTGCTGGACCTGACCTTGATACTACATCAGAGTTACTTGCTGGACCTGACTTTGTTACTACACCAGAGTTACTTGCTGGACCTGACTTTGTTACTACACCAGAGTCACTTACTGGATATGACCTTGTTACTGCACCAGTTACTTGCTAGATCTGACTTTATTACTATACCAGAGTTACTTGCTGGACCTGACCTTGATACTACACCAGAGTTACTTGCTGGACCTGACCTTGATACTACATCAGAGTTTCTTGCTGGACCTGACCTTGTTACTACACAGAGTTGCTTGCTGGACCTGGCCTTGTTACTACACCAGATCTATTTTCTGGACTTGACTTACGTCATGTGAA